>NW_027466582.1:20272500-20357500 GCF_050575085.1 Anarhichas minor
ATTGGGGTTGGTTGCCATATAGGTACCTCGTATTGGATTGTGAAAAATGGCATGAGATAGAACTTTATCTTAAAAATAAAGTGGAGTTAAGAGTGTTTGGCACTGTTACAGTTTGATACTGCTGGAAGTGATGGGAGTGAGCTCTGCCTTATGTTTGGACAGGACACAGTTGTAATATTAGACACAGCTGCTGCTGCAGGACTGTTTAATGAAAATGTATACTTATGTGTGATGTAATAGCATGGGCACTGTGCAATATGTCAAATGTGGTTAAGAGCAGATTTTGAGAAATACTTTTGATTTTCTTGCTGAGATGAGAACATTTATACTCTCATAACCAGCCTGATGTCATATACAATGTGAAATGATGGTGAATATGTGGTGCTTCTTTCATCCAGTCAACAAGTGTTGTTGCCTTAATCTAAAGTTTAAATAGTTTCACCGAACTAAGTCGTAAACTTGTTTAACCTAACAACATAGTTTTTTGCCTAAATCCAACATTACACTTGTTTAGTCCAACAATGTAATTGTTTTTTTATCTAAGGTTAAACTTGTATAAACTAACACAAATCGGGCCGAACAGCCATGACAAAAAAAGGTGATGCACACAACGAAGCAAGTCAACAAATTATTTATTAATTTAAGTGTGTGCATGCAATGTTTTACAGTGTAGAAACAAATGTTAATCTCAACCCAAAACCAAAATGGGTGTCTCAGGAAAGAGAGAGGGACCAACTGAGACTCAAGTGGGTTTATAAACAGAGTGCACTGGCACGCAGGCCCATGTGTTGCTGATGAGCTCAGGTGTTTCCACTCTGCTGATGACCCTCTGCCACGCCCACCTTCAATACTGCAGGGAAAGAGCCAAACAAACCGAGAAACAGGCAGATAGGGTCGTCAAATCTAACATCAAACTTGTAACACAAAAATGTATTTTTTTCCTAAAATGTTAAACTCATTAAACCTAACAACGTAGTTGTGTGGCCTGAATCTAAAATGAACCTTGTTTAACGTGGTTTTGTTGTCTTAATCTAACGTTAGACTTGTTTAATCCAAAAAAGTTGTTTTGTTTCCTAAACATAACGTTGCACTTTTATATCCTCAATCTAAAGCTAAACGTGTTTAACCTAACAATGTAGTTTAGTGTCCTGAGCCTAACATTAAATTGTTTCCGTCATTGCAACACATTTGAACAGTAATGCTCTGTTAAGAGGTCATGGTCATTTTAAGTATGGAGTGAAAATGGTGATCGGTCAAATAACTTGTTCTGTCTGAGAAATACTTCTGATCCTAAACTTATTTAGTTTAATATTAAATAAATTAAAGACGATTAATTGACATTTAAACGAATTGTCCATCAAAATTACAAATTTATTAATCAACTAATTGTTCCAGCACTTAAGAAATGATTCAGTGTGAAACAATGTTTTGTTTTTGTGACTGTTTGAGTCTTTCATTGTTGGAATTTCACTTTAACTTACACAAAACACAGAAAATCCACGGTTTCACACTTTCTATCACTGTGTGCAATCAGTGCGTCCCCGTCACACATGTTTCACGTCAACGAGTAAAACTGCTTTGTTTGTTATGTCTGTAGATTCGTCCATTTGTAATGCAAAATGACCACTTGCCTAAATTCGAGCTGTGGTCTGTTGTTTGATGTCTTCAATTCGCCTACTTAGTGTCATTTGACAGAAGTATAGTTTTCAGTTCATCCGCTGCGGATTGATCCAACGAATGCCGCTTCAGTTTTGACGGCTTCATGCTTTCTTGTGCCAGAACCTCGCTGCACAAAACACACTGAGGTTTTTGCCCTCTTTTGTCCTCAATGTAAGAAAATCCATATCTCATGTAGTCGGTGTCGTACTTGCATTTCACCGTGCTCTATTAGCATGAAACAAACGTTGTGGGTGTTATTCTATACCAGGGGTATTCAAGTACATTTCCAAAAGGTCCAGATTGAGAAAATCTCCTCGTGCAAAGGTCCAGAACATTACAATAATATCTAACTTGTACTAGTTAGTGCTATATATATATATATATATATATTTTTTTTTTTTTTTTAAGAAGTCTAGTAGTAGTAACGTCTCTGTGTAGTCAACTGTCAAATCAAATAAAGAAAGTACACATCAATTATATTTTAACAATTATTCTCAGTTTTCAAATTTCACTGGATGGATTATAAATAATACATAGAAATACATAAATAAATGTTCTTCTCATTTCAAGTGAAATAAGAGCTGGATTAAAGAATATATTACCTAACAACTCATTTTAGAAAAATGAATTTCACTGAATTGCCCTGCAGCTTTAAATTCAGTTAATTCAGGGTGAAGTGAAAAAGCCAGAATATTATATTTTTTTCATCTTCTAAAAAGAAAAATGAGTGAGCAGGGACTGTACCTGTGGTTATTAAACCACTTGTTTCAGCTCTATTCTCTCTGTTAACATCATTGTTGGACAGTTAATTAATGTATCAGGATTCTGAACATACTGGGCTCTTGGGTTTATTATCTGTGTCTTCATTTCAGATGTCAGTGGGTACGTTTGCTCCATATCGTCACCTTCCTAAAATAATGGCCTGAGTCATTTTTTGACAAAAATGATTTTATTGCCTAAATCATCTCCTTATGATGATCTGCCACCTCTGGTAAAATCGCCTCCATCCTCAGATGAACAGATCATGCGATTCTACCCCTATAGTATAACGGCCTATGTCAAGACTGTGACTTAGGCCGTTTTATTCTGTGTTTTCTGAAAAACCTGAAAAAATGACTTGGGCCATTATTTTAGGAAGGTGATGATATGAGACATACTGTGTTTTAGCTGCCCGTGGGAAGAATTCACCTATACGAGTGTGTCCAGTCTGGGTTAAAGACTCTGGTCTCTCTGGACATTTTTCTCTTCTGGAGATTGTCCTGTGATTTTGACTTTCACAACTTGCATGATAATTGTCCTGCTCTGCTGTCTATATCCTCGTCTCTCCCCCGTGTGACACAGTGTGTGTAGGGTACATCTCACTCGAGTCAGGGAACTTGTCAGAATGCCTATATTTGATTGGCTGAGTTGCATCACGTGATGTGATTTACAACGCATTGGTCGGTGTGTTTCCTGCACTGCTGAACAAGTGCCGTAAATGCTGCGCCGGTTAAAATAGAAGCACTCCATCACAATTTGATGATTCTCAATTATCTATCGGTTTTAGGTCCTGGATCCGGAAACAACGGTGTCTTGGTCCGGATCCGGACCGTGGTCCGCCAGATAGTGACCCTTGTTCTATATTACCCACTGAAAACGGGTCCGCGACCCACCAGTTGAGAATCACTGCATTACAGTGTCAAGTGTGGATTGGGAAATGTGCAAGTGTAGAATGCCAGACCGGCGCGGACCCTCAATTGTTGTATGAATGGAACCACGTGTGTCAGCAGCTGTTCACGGAAGCAGAATTCAACAATAGACATGAGAAATTATAGCCAACGTTATATGACCGTTATACCCGTCTTAGATATTACCACTGTATTACTATAACACCTGAAATTGTGGGGACAAAAAGCCTTTGTCCCCACATCCCGGCACCAGTGGTCTGTAGCTGTCACAGATTCCATTTAATCAGCCTGTAAAAAGGAGCGTGCTGAACCTCGCCTGCTCATCTGGACCTTTTCTATGATAGAAATTATCTTTTATTGGATGTTGATGATGTTAGCTGTCCGGGGTGGGGGGGGAGAGAGAGAGAGAGAGAGAGAGAGAGAGAGAGAGATTAAAGCACAGAGAAAATGAGGAAATTTAAAATGAGAAAGGGCAAAATGAAGAGTATTAAAAGAGAGATAGAGTCTCAGAGGGAATAAAGAAACCATCTGTAATCAGCACAGATATCTAGCTATAAGACCCACAGAGGTCTTTTGTCCTCGCCTGGACTTCTTAAAATGATCGGCGTAACCTCGCCCTGGGTCGTTGCTGCTTAGCATTAGTCAGCACTTCTTATTGCCTCCACAGAGCGGATGGCTGTCTCATGTCCAAACAGCATCCAGACCACTCTCTTCAGACAGGCCTGGACGAGCACAAGACTTAGTCATTGGGGGCTTCATTTACACAGAAACTGCAGGGTTTGGTCATTTCGTCATTGGCTCCTGATGAACATCTGCCTCTTTTAGTCAGAAAGACGATGGGGATGGAGCTGGTTGTCTGTGTGTGATTTTATCAAGCAAATTATGCAGCAAAATGACACTTCCCCATAATGAATCTAGAACTGAATTAATGATGAATTATGTTAGCTATGAGTTCCAATGCAAATTACTTTATTTGTGAACTTCCACATCAAGAAATAAATAAAAAATAAGTTGTGAGGACAGCCTCTTAATTAAGATGCAGAAACGCTTAGAATATAGGTAACAGCTAATGTAACAGATGGTTTCTGAGCCATGGAAGTGACATTGCAGTGGCAGGTTTACAGCAGTGAATGGGGTAAATAGTCACGTACAGTAAAATCCAAATGTTTTATTTACACTGTAGTTCAGGCAATAAGTTGGCCATCTGTTTGGTACTAGCGTTGCAATGTATTTTATTTATTTTGTAAAAATAACACATGGGTATTTAATTTTTTATCTTAAACATGATGCAGTCAACATTTGATGGGTTTTTTTAATAGCATAAAGAAGTTTGCTTTATTTATATTTAATTCTTCTATTGCAAGATTTATTTAAAAAATAAATGAAAAAAAAAGAAAGAATGAAATAGCAATTATATATAATATTTGTATTGTATATAATATTGTGTTCTGTGAAATGTTATGTTTTGTAAATAAAATATTTGTGTTTTGTGAACTAGCGTTGTAGTTTGTGAAATGGTTGTTTTTTGAGACGCGTTTTGTGAAACGTTTTGTTTTGTGAAATGTCATGTTTTGTGAATTGTTGTGTTTTAGAAAAGGTCTTCGTGTTTTGTGAAATGTGTTTTGTGAAATGTGTTTTGTGAAATGTTTTTTGAGACATTGTATATGAGACATGTTGTGAAACCTGTTTAGTGAAATGTCTGTTTTCTTAAACATTGTTTTGTCAAATGCTGTGTCTTGTAAAATGTTGTTTTGACAAATGTCATTGTGTTTTAGTGTTTTACGTTCCCCTTTTAGCCTCTAAGGGATGCGGGGAGTAACGATCAGGTTTAACAAAGGAGTATTTATTATCAAACGGTTAACTGCTTACACGGCATGAATGAAAACTACTTTCGTATGACCAGAAAGCGATACTACTTGAACAACCACAACGACAACCACAGCCCACACGGCTGCAACAGGGCTGATCCACAGATCCACAGCAACACGCGCCCACACAGCTTCACTGCTGCGGTTTTGGCCCAAGGGGTTGTCCATCTTCTTCTTCTTCCTCTGTGGTGTTTAATGGCAGCTTGCATCCTTTTTGTTGCATTACTGCCATCTTCCGGTTTCCCAGCATGCCCCTCCTTTCTGAGCTGTGTCTAATACAGGAGGTGATAACATGTTGTACAGTCTCTGGTGCCTGGCAGTGCTCACAGAGACCGGTTGGATGCTTATCATGTGTAGTGTGCTGCGTAGACTGCTGTGCCCTATTCTTAATCTTGATATTGTCACCTCTTCTCTCCCGTTTCCTCCCCTGTATCTTACACAGTTCACTTTACTCTGGATTGAATGTAGGTGTCTCCCCCCTCGTCTCCTGGTCCCAATATTGTTGCCGTATCTGTTGATAACTTGATACAGATGTCTACTTTGTTTTCCTTTAGTGCTTGTTTGGCTAGTTTGTCCACTTTTTCATTTCCTCTGATACCTACATGGGCCGGTATCCATATAAATATAGCTTCAGTGCCTCGTTCTATAGCTCTAGAGTGAATTGACATTATTTTTAAAATAACAACAGATCTTGTCGAGTATTGGACATACCTGACTTACCTTAATTTGCAGCAACTCCATGTCCACCTCTGGTTCTTTGAGCATCCACACAGGAGTTATTGGCCTAACGACAGTAGGGCAAAACTCTATATCAGAGACTCCTCGGCTTCTTGCTGTTGCTTCTCCTATCCAGCCAAAACGTGTCTTTGGTACTTTATGTCTTTCCCAACATGCCTGTAATACTTTTTTAGTTTGATGATTATCTTCATGACCCCTCAGATGTATCCAATAATTAAAGGGGTTGTCCATGAGGCGCTCCTCTCTTTTTAACCACCGCTAATCGTGACTGAACGCAGCCGTGTCCAATCAGCCGCTGCAGCTGGCATCCGGGACAGAGGGTGGCACCCGAGAGGACACTGAGGGTAAGCAGAGGGAGAGCACATCACAAGACACGCAACACTTAGGAAAGGTCTTCTTGTTTTGTGGGATGTTGTGTTTTGTGAAAGGTTTTTGTGAAATGTCGTTTTGATTTGTTAATTTGTTTATTTTGAACAGATGTTGTCTAAAGTACTCCAGGCACGTGGAATTTGTATGCGTTTTGTGACTTTTTCTCTCCCCCTAACTCGCTGAAAATCCCTTGTTAGACACTCATGTGCAGGCACACGTTGAGTCTTACAAACACTCAATCAAATCTATTCTACAGGCGATGTAATGTACATTACACATTTGAAACTACGTTATTTTATTTTTCTTAAATTATTATTATTTTTTTCTCCACAACCATCCGGCAACCCCAAGAAATGATCTTGCGACCCCCTTGGTGGTCCCTCACCAGGTTGAGAACCACTGACCTTCGGTAACCAAAAGCTATTTCTCACCAGTGCGATGTAAATATGCGGTTCAGATTCATTTGCATGCAAATGTTCTGTTTAACTATGCACATAGGTACCCAATGAGGTTCCTCCTAATAGTACCTGTGTCCACCAACAGCAAAACCAGCCAACACAGAGAATGTCTAAGTAGATGATGATAACTACACAAGAGATAACTAATCAGACCCAAATTGAAATTCTATTGTATTTTATCTACATTACTTCAATGCATTATTATTGTGCATATCAGCTATTTTACCATCATCATTATTTCTCAGCTTCTGGGAGATCTCCAGCCATATATTGTCCTTTATTTGGTTATTGAGGTAGTGGTTGCGGTGTTTGTCTTACATTATTGGGTGTTGACAAGGGGACTGCCCACTGCTCCGAAGGCACATCATTCCGAAATACCTATTGCCAGAAACAAATATGTCTGACGGTCCATTATCCTGAAAACAAATGCCCATTGTTCTGAAATACGCACTTTCCGTGCAATAAACAGGAGCACATGGATGACGAACATCCGTGCTTGTTATATTTTGAAAGGAATGAGTCTATTCCAAACCAGGACCTGACTGCTAACGAATGAATAACCAACACGTCCTTTCTGCACGGCTAAAGCACGGACAGCATGTAAGATAATGAAATGAGTGTTAAGTATTGTGTACTTGTTACTACCGATGTTTGTTAAGACATGATTATGTTCTGTTGAGTTGAATAAAACATCATCCTATTAACTGACCATAATCGCCAAGAATTCCCCATTAGTTTGTGAATGATGAAAACGAAGGCCAGCATAACTATCTGCAAGTACTCTAATCATATTCAGAGCACATTTACATTAATATTAACGTCCATATGTCAGAGCTAACACAGCCACACATCATGCTCGCCAGCAAAGTGGTACCACATTATTTTACATACTTAACTGATGGCAATAAATATTCTCAAGAAATAAGGAATGAAACTGGGTTGATAAAGGATTTGATGTATTTAATGAAGGCAAACGTTCATAATAAAGAGAGTGTGGAAGAATGACATTGTTGGAGACAAGGGGATCAAAGGTTTTACGGGGATAAAGGATTATATTTGAGATTTGAAAAAGTATACACAATAACTACTATACAAGTACAACATTTTATTTTTTTCATTTTCACCGACTTGTTATAAAATACTGGCTATTTTTCAGTTGTTGAGTGTCAAGAAAAAAATTTAAAAGGGCAAAAAAAACGTTCTCTGGTGGAAGTGTCACTAGAGGGCCAAAGGCAAATATTACAAAAAGTCAAAAGAGCAATGTTCAGGAGGTGTCAACCTGCAGCTAAAGTCATTTACTATATACAGTCATTTCAATTCTAAAACATTGTAAGAAATCATGAAATGTATCAACAGGCATGAGGCGAAGAGGCACAACTATGAGTCTTTTACTGTGAAGCCAGAGCAGACAGGGAGTTCTTTGGCCAAGATCAATCAATGAAAAGCTGACACAATGATTGTAAATCCTGATAAATAGTGGGAGGGAAGAGTGGACTTCTTTATGGCTCTGACAAAGCACAGCAGGGAG
This sequence comes from Anarhichas minor, assembly GCF_050575085.1. Lineage (NCBI taxonomy): Eukaryota > Metazoa > Chordata > Actinopteri > Perciformes > Anarhichadidae > Anarhichas > Anarhichas minor. Next base: position 20,280,788 of record NW_027466582.1, read on the forward strand.
TGGATTGTAAAACAGAGAAGTAACTATCGGTTTAGCAATGTAAATGTAACTCCTACGTTATGTAGGAGCCAACAGCACTCGGTTGAGATACACCCTCCTTCTTATACTAATTGGTGAGCAAAACAACTGCATGCAAACACTGTGTGTCGTAAACTGGAATATGTGTTCTGGCCAAATGACAGGAAACGTGAGGAGTTGAAATAAGAGCCTGTAAAATTGGTACGAATATTACATGTTCTTAATTTATTGGAGGCATAAGGATGAATTAAATGCTGTTTTTATTAATTCGTCATGTATTCAATCATACTCATTCATTAGATAGAATATTTGTGGCATTTGACCTCTTTTAGTTTTTAAGGTTTATAAGATTGAGTTTTTGTTTTCGCTGAGCAGAGATTGTACATCATGTGAAATATGTTAATATGACATACACATTGTGCACATATTCAACACATCTTTTAAAAGAGAGACAAGTTCTGAAGTACTGATGGATCATCTTCATGTTGTACAGCAGAGAAAGTACTTCTTCTCCTTATCTTTGCACAGTATCCCTTCTATGAAATCTTTGCTGAACCGTCCGACCACTTGGTTTCTAAACGGTTGAGCTGAAGAGCAAAGTGTTCAACAGCAAACAAACATATTGTAACATTAGCATGCCTGGCTAACTAGCTTACTTCCTGCAGTAACCCAACATACAACTAAAATGGAAGGAGTCTATGTCTGTTTGTGTCTGTCCTTCGACTTCATCGACAATCATCTGATCGACTTGACGCTGTACAGCTGAAGACCGTGGGAAGTGCTGTGCTGATTGCAACTCTACTCTACTCTATTTATTAGTAGTGCGTTGTGTTTTGAGAAGGGACCGCAATTAACTTTTACACTGCCGAACGGCATTGTGGGTAGAACTCGCTACAACAATCCGGTCTCACTCCCGATGTGTCAAGTACTGCAGTTGGTCAGTAGCCCTCGGCGTCTTATTTCAACTATCTTCACTGTAAACTCATCCGCGTCATTATTAGACGGTCAGAGCAACTGACGTAGTTGAAATAGTTTTGGTAGGGAGGGAGTCGAGGATGGATTGGTCAAACAAACTATAATCCCATACAAGGGCTGGGTAAATGCATTGAACAAATCAACAACTGGATGGGCCAGAATCTTCTTCAATTAAACAAAGATAAAACAGAAGTAATTTTACTTTTACTACTGTATTTTATTTCTTAAACTGCACTGCAACTTTTATTGTATTTTTAGCTTTTTAATGTTTGTGACGGCCCAGGGCCATCAGGAAGATTGGAGGCAGCTGGCCAACGCCTTCGCCCTACAAGACCCGCCCCATCCGGAGGAGAGGGGGCCTTCTTTTCCCTGACACCTGGTGTGCTACACGCAGTGTTTTAGGGGGAGCAGTGACACCGTCTGGGAGGCTGCGAGAATGCTTTCCTGTTGTGCAATCTGAACGGTCCAGACCTTTTTCTAATAAAGGTGGTTTCTTTATTTAGCACCGTGCCTGAGTTTTCATTACGTTTTGTTGTGATTTCAGAGCGGGACCATAACAGTTTCAATCAATGTTCTTAATTGTTTTTAAATCTCCTTTTCTCTTGCCTTATGTTTTGATGCTTATAATGGTTTTATGTGAAGCCCTTTGAATTGCCTTGTTGTTGAAATGTGCTGTACAAATAAACTTGCCTTTTCTTACATAACTTTCGGACTTTACAAACGCCAGTTGCTTAACTACTGTAGTTATTTTACATAACAAACATATTTAAATACAAGTAGGAACTTAAGGAGAGTACAAGTATACGTCAACCAAAAAACTACGAAGCATATGTTGAAAGATTATTTTTAAAAGAGACAATATGCATGTAATGAGCTTGACATGCTGTCCCTGACATGTCCAAAACTGACTGGAGGGAACCTAGAGCATCAGAGCTTGAAGCGTAGGGCCACTGACCAAGCTGAGGTATCTGGTTGAATCATTCCATGAAAAAGTCAACTAAACCATCAGACGCCCCGCAGACGGAGGAACCACACTGGGAGGCTTAAGATGCAAAAAGACATCGGTATGGAACGAAATATATAAATGTGCGGCTTTGAATGTTTAAATATAGCCAAGTTGGAACTAATCGAAACACTTTTCCTAATGCACAGGTATTCATTTCGTATTATTCTATTAATTTTCTATTTTCAATTGCATAGCATCAGAGATGCTTTTCGGTCTACTGTGACGTGCTGCCTTTGGGGAAAGTGTTGGTTCAGTTTTCGTACAGTGTAATACACAAGTGTTCCTTGTTTTCATGATGATACATAGTTTACCAAAGTGCCTTTGGGCCAAATGTTACCTCAGTCCCCAGCACGAGGTTTGTGTCTGTTTAGAATAAATCCATGTGCATTTGGTTTTTTTTCTTCACTGTACCGAACATGCACAGAACTGTGACTCCTCAGCCCGGCTGAACCAAACCATGTTTTATGTGAACCGTTACACACCTACGTATAACACACCTAGGAGACCCTGGAAGTAGCAGGAGGGAGTAAAGACATGTGACAAATCTTTCAGGTTGAAAGGTCAAAGGTGTGTATGCAGCTCCCATCAGCCAGTGGAACCGTATCAACGTCATTGTCTGCATCGGCGAACTTAAACGCATCACAGCTTCAGTAAGGTTACAACAATGTTACTCGAGGGAGGGCTGGTACTTTTATGACAGACATCAGTATTTCTCCACATGCCTTTCACAAGAACACACCCTCCACTGACAGCTAATTAAAGAACAGATTTTTTTTTTAACTCCCTCATAATTTTTTGCTTTACACATTTATTTGAAATATTTGAAATAAGCTATTAAAACAGCCTTACCAATTAGTTTTTAATTGCACCTGAGAGGATCAATGGAAGACTGTTCAGGGTGAGCCTCCTCCTGTTCTGGTGTTAATAAGGCTGCTGTTCTTGATATATGTGTCAGGGAGAGCTGCCAGCCTTCTGCAAAGTCACTTTAATGATTCTCTTACTGTAGGCAGCAGGCGCTGAAAAAACAAAAAAACAGACCACAGCAAAATCAGTTTATACCTACAAGGTCACACGGCAAGGAACCTCGCTGGTCTTTGTTGATAAATATTGCCTTCACTCCTCGGCTCCTTCACTCACTCATGATTCCATTTTGTTGCTTATTTTTTTCGGTTTCTTTCAGACTGTGTAAAAGCCTTGGCTTTAGAGGAGCGTGGGGGCAGATGATGTCTGACCAACGGTGGCTTTTTTTTCCTCCTTTTTTTTGCACCGAGGGAGACAAAAGATGCAAGCCCACACAGTTCCATTGCGAACCAGAGGACTGTGTAATTTCACTCACTGCTCTTTTTTTCCCTCCTCTCCTCAATCCATCCCTTGCCCTGTGCTCCTCCCACACACCGGTAGGAAATGTAGCCTCAAAGCGTCACCACCCACAACACCAGCTCCGAGATCACAGTCTGCCACTGAAAATACTCCCCCATACAATGATTCCAATTCTCTCGCTTCCACATGGATGTGCCCGCTGCTGCACAGCGAGGTGCCATCGCTCCAAAGCTTGGTGGTGTGGATGCGATTCACCATTAAACACCCTTATATCTACATGCTCACACACGCATACACGCACCACTACACATGTATACATGATGTTTTGTAGAAACGGATGTGAGAGGTGAAGTCACAGTCTCCCTCGAGGGGCCCATGGCTCTTCCTCTCACGCTGTCTTGCAGGACGCCGCTGAAGCGCCCGATGGGCTTTGAAACAAAGAGGCATCAGTACAAACAAAGTCGCTTACAGCTCAACTCTAATCAAGGAATGCGTAGCGTTGCCTGGAAGAGTTTGGGATTACAATCACATGAGATCTATGATTCATGAATGTGCTGATACATTTATGGATGTCTGTTTTCTCTCCAGCAGCAGCAGCAGATGTGCGTGATGTGTAGCCGTTGTCCCTGTAGAGTTTTCTCCTCGTGGATTTATCCTGCGTCTCTCTTCAGCGTCAGTATTACAGAGAGCATCAAAGTCCACAGTAGAGCTTAATCAGTATACTGTAAATCTGCATAAGAAATATGCTATTTAATTAATAGCCACATATCAAGTAACTGCCAAGGCCAACACAATAAGTAAAAATATCTCTGCTTTAAACCGGTGGCGGTCCGTGCATTTTATACCTGGGCCTTCTGTGCTGTCCTACTAGGAAATATGTTTTCGGTGGACTATGCTCACATAACAGACAACGGGCTGTGTGACCTTTTGAACCCAAAACAACAACAAAAAACAGCTGAGGTCCGCACGTGTGTTCAGGGAGGCTCAGCTAAACTAGCTTAGCGGGGAAACAACAGCAGTTAGCTGTTCCCTACTGATTCAAACAGAGAATCAAATGTCCGAAATAACCCCGAGATGACGGGATGCTTCGTCATTAACGAACAAGTCGGAATCAATGTAATTAACACAATGACAAGAACCAGTCACATATATTTATATGACAACATAAAATGTCAAGCATATAAAAAAAGGGGCATTTTGATTGAACATTATTGAATAAACAATGAACTCCTGTACAACTAAAATAAGAATGATACATTTTTGTGATTTTGTTAAATGTTTCAGAAATTATGGTTTAATTTATAAATGTTACACAATTAATTCATGAGATCAATCATTTTTAAATGTCTTATTTATTTATGTAACATCTAATACTCTCTTGTTCATATTGTGTATTTCACACGTAGTAACTGAGTAAAGTAACTGAGCCCGTTCATCTCTCAATGTGATTGTCTTAAACGGCAGCCGGCTACATATAACATTCCCCAACAATCAATGTGACATGCATCTAAAATGTAATGAATACTCACACCGAACAGAGTGTCAGACGAGAGCCATCTCTTTGACAAGCAGTGGCTCATAATGGCCTCCCTGCCAGCCATTTCTAATGACTTATATCTGGTTGCATACTCTAACCTCAGCATTAGCTCAGCAGCTGTTAGCAGTCTGCACTGAACAGCATGGGGAAAGAAATCTAGTAACAGTGAGCATGACATCTGTTGGAAGCAATTCAAAAATAAACACTAATCTGTTCCTAGTACTTGCCAAAGTATTAATTTATGAAAAAGATTCTGTATCCATACTACAACATATCTTTTCAGGGAACACGAGAAAACATGAAACAAAACCACTCATCTTAAAAGTCTCCCGACAGACTTGTTTATTTCTATTTCCAATGAGAAAATCTTTGAGGATTTTTTATTTTTTCCTCACATCGTGTCGAGTCCCAGCAGTGTTCTGGTCTGATATGCTCCTCACTTGAATATGCAGAAAAGGAGTATTTGTTTGAAGAGCCAGCCTAATGCTGCTGACACGCCTGTGTGCATGGGTGTGTGTGTGTGTGTGTGTGTCCCTGGGAATAAGGATGAAGTAGGTGGATTAACATGTTTGGACAGGGAGACTGACTGTTTGAACAGCGTTGCTGACTGAATGACTGACTAAGTGAACATTGACTCTTATGTAGAGTAAGAGAGATTGTCCTGCAGTGGACAGCAGCTCTGGTTTCTGTGGATCCTCCATCGGTCCAACCACACGCAGCGACTGCTGATGGCTTTTTTTCCTGCTAAATTTGCGTAGAGTTGCAAACGGCCACCAGTAGAAATAGAGAACAGCCATAGGTGAATATTGGCGGGTTGTTTAGTTGAGTAACTTGTGTTTGCTTGTGTGAGGGATGAATTACACCTGACAAGACCCAAATATTCACCGGTGCTTAGAAGTGTGTCCTACACAACATACAAAAGCTCTTGGTTTAAAAGGCACTAAACTAACTCGCTCCAAGCCCCAAACGAAATGCCAGCAAAGCAGTGACGTATATTTTTTTTGTTTATTTTTTCTGCTGGACTTTTGCATTTTTTCGGGGCTTGTGATGCTTAAAAACACACAAAAGTTGGCACACACTTTAGAACTGGCAAAAATTGCAAACCTCTGCAGATATAGTGCTCGGACGTACCCATTGGGCTCCATACCTCCCATGTTCACAAAATTCACATAATTTTTCACCATATAGGAAGTCAGCCATGTTGGATTTTGTGCGTTCATTTTCCTTTTACAAGCACATGCTTGAGGACTTTAGAAAAAACAATGTTCAACATGTTCAAGCTGATAAGTACTTTGATTTGATATCATAATTGGGCTTGACGGTGGTACTATATAGCGGCCCCCCAATCACCTTTAGCCTTTGAAAGCCTTTTTTAAACCCTTGATTGGCTTGAAAACTTGGTAAACACATTAAAACCTGTGAACACTACTAGAATGTAGAATGCGGTTTGATCCCCCGCTCCACTAGAAAAGAGATATACAAGTACAGTCCATTTACCTTTCACCATGCACATTTAGTGGTCTTCACAGCGCCCCCTAATGCGTGAAAGGCTTTAGGACTAAGGTGCTCTGCTAGTCAGAAAAATCCCTAAATTGCTCGAATCATTTTGGCCATATTTTACGCCCAACCAGAAGCGAACCATTTGAAACATTTTTGCATTTACAGTTTTATGTAATGTATGCAAACTTTTTCAAACTTGGTTGGTATAACCCTAAGACCATTGTTGAGAAGGAGTAGAAGATACCTTAAACAATGATATCATCGGTCATGTGACTATATGCCATTTTAGGCACTTTCCATGTTTTGAACTAACTGACAACAGGAAGTCAGCCTTATGTGACAAAGATCATCTTATTTACAAGAAATATACTTGGTGTGGTCTATACATGAATAACAACATGATGTGTACTGTGTGTGTGTGTGTGTGTGTGTTCTCTAGCAGGACTTAGCCAACAAAGGAATTGGTGCACAATTTACAAAACTTAATTTCAAGACAACATGGGCTAAGTGCCTTCATTAAACAGCACATCTGCAAAGAAAAGTGCCAAGTGGATGAGACAACGCGCTAGGGAGACCTTAGGGGCCAAAAGAAGACGGGCTCTTCAGGCAGGATGGCCTGTGTGTCCGACGCTACGGCCCGAATTGTTTCTGAACAGCCCTTTAGCGACTTGCTGCTCAGAGTAAACTCTGCCAGTGTCTCCCCTTCTCCTCACTGTGCACACGCAGGAAGGAGAGAGTTACTATGGTTACGGGCATCAGTGTCGCCAGGTCATTTTGTCCTCCTGTAAGCCCCAACTCAACAAGAAGCCTAATGTGTGTAAATGTGCGCTAGTCTCTCCGTAACATCACAGCCTGTCATAATAAATGCAGGTCTGTGTGTGTGTGTGTGCTTGGTCTGATGATCATCCACCCCGCGACTTCTCTAGATCCGCCACTAGGTCTCTCATGTGTGGAATAAAGTAAAATGCAATGCAAGTTGTATTTAGTTTGTCATGGCATGTATGCACATAGCAGCAGTATGCTCAGCCCGTGGTACCGCCCCCAAGCTGTGATTGATAGCTGGGGTTGATTGTTTCCATTTTCGACTCATTGTCCATGTCAAGAACAGCTACCCTGCACCTCCTCGTTAAAACAAGTGAAAGCACTTTGCGTTTAGTATTGGCAGGTTTAAGCTGCTCTCTGCTGGGCAGCACTGAAATGTAATACACCTCTTCACTATTTTTTTCTCTGTTGTGATTTGATTTGAATATGGTGTGGGATATTTTTGTCTCAATGAAAAGCAATTCATTCAATTGTTGAAGACACGAAGCCAAATAACTGTCCTTTTAACTTAAATGTTTTCATGTAATTGTAATTAAATAAATGCATACATAAAATGAAATACATATAGCAGTGTGTATTTCATTTTATTTGTTTGTTTGATTGATTTTTATTTGGGCGTTTTAAATCTTCCATACTTACTTAGTAGATCCTAGATGGCAGCAGTGCGGAGACAGAGGTGAGCACACACACATTGCTCATTAGGAACAATGTTAGCGGAGGCAACTACGTCATCTAGCTTAGGGTTGTTTTAGCTAGATAATACACCACTGTTCTTTGTTTTGCATTATGTAGAGGTAGCGGATAACGCTAGCACTGATTTAGGTGGAATCCATTTCATCTTGTGTATCATTTGACTAAATACTTGTGATATGGTTTCTCTGATGCAGCTCATCGACCAGCAGCACAATTTCTCTCCTGCTCTAGTTTGATCTGTTTTTTTTGTGTCGAACTGCTAATAATATGGATTCATCCATATTATTTGGATTATTGTTATTTCATATAAATTAATACTGAAACCTTTAAAAATCATTGGCATATAACGTGTTTAATTATTTATTTATATATTTGTAAAGAAAATAGCACAGAGTAAAATGTAAGGATTTTAGCATGTTGGATAAATTGTGCTCTGAAAACAACAATGCAGTCATTGAACAACAATCTAATGTAATAATAATAATATGGAATATGGTTATAATAAAAGGATGTATTGGTTACTGAAATGGAAACAATAAGAAACTGCAGCAGGAAGGTAATTCTGCTGCTGGTAGGTGAAGTACATCAGAACATAGTAGCATACTTTAGACAGGGAAGATGTCTGGAAAGAAACAATCAATAAATCAATGCCAGTTTTATTCTTGTTGTTTGCACCTCAAAATAATGAAAACATTTTTTTTTAATGATTGCACTGTCGGTATTCAAGTTGCATTGTGGGTAATGTAGGGGCCAGGTTTTGGAACAATGCATAGAATAAAGAAGGTGATACCTGTGAGGCTGCTGCATCCATTGTAATACCTTTTTTAAATTGTGTATATAAGCACTACTCTTTGTTTTTGTGCTTTCCAAGAGCTCCAAACTTTTTGATTGCACACGTAAATTCTTGTCGTCCACAGTAAGCTCATTGCTAAACTCACAACATTTTAAAACTCCGCTGGAAAATTACAAAAAAATAATAATAACAAATTATAATCAATTACAGGAAGAGCTATGGGACTAGGAGATATTTGGCCAACATGGATACCACTGAAAACTACAATGTCCAGACTTGTATCTTAAGCTGAGCCAAGCCCGCTCCTTCGACCTCGTTTGAGAAGCTTATCAGTGTTTGGCGGCACTCAGACGACAGACAGCAGGAGGTCCACTCCTGGCACAGAAGGCCACATGACCAGATGGAGAACTAGATAATTATAGTTCTGTTCAATGGGATCATTTACCACTTCAAGTCATTGCTGGCCTCACTGTACTTGTTTTGAATCGATTGTGAAATTCAGTCATTTTATATGCTGAATAAGGTTAAAGCCACTGGAATCAACGTGTCTTTATGAGGCTGCCAGTATAAAATAAAGGTGTTTTTGGTTTGTTGTTACAAATCATTAAAAGTTTACCTCTCTGATGAAAGTTTTTAGCCATTAACAGTGATGCAAAGTGGGCTCTGGTGGCCTCAGTCTGTGCAGGCCTTGGCTGGGAACAGTCATCACATATGTCTGGAACATCAGCGCATGAGGACTTCCAGCCAGTCTTTTTCAGATGGTGGAAACCATCTCTGTCCTAATTGGGGGATGAGGCTCTCTATCACTTTTTAATCATAACTTATTGCTTATTTCCTGTGAATCATATCTGGGGCCAATTCTTGTCAAACCATGGATGAGATATTGAATGGTGGTCCAAGAGCAGAGTCACTGGCAGTGTGTGTGTGTGTGTGTGTGTGTGTGTGTGTGTGTGTGTGTGTGTGTGTGTGTTAGTTTGTGTGTCCAGCTTTACTCGTGACTTCATTTGTATCTATTATGAGCACTTTTCTTTAGCCGTGACCAAAATGGTAAGGAGACAGATTTCTTCGAAACACATTAAGCACAATGTAATGAGCGTTGATGCATTTTTCAGAGACACCCTTGGCCGGAAACACAGTGCAGCCCTCCTCGTAAGTCTTATTTAATCTTTTTCTCATTATGAATTATGGTACAGAGCTTAAGGTGTGTGTGTGTGTGTGTGTGCGCGCGCGTGTGTGTGTGTGTGTGTGTGTGTGTGTGTGTGTGTGTGTGTGTGTGTGTGTGTGTGTGTGTGTGTGTGTGTGTGTGTGTGTGTGTGTGTGTGTGTGTGTGTGTGTGTGTGTGTGTGTGTGTGTGTGTGCCAGCAAGCAGATGCTGCCATCCTCACATCTTTCCAACCTGCAGGAAATGGTGTCCATATGATAACCACACATACATGCAAATACACACACAGACACACAATACTCCTTTCTAAGTTCAGGGTTTTATGTCTCTGCTTCTTCAGCGTACCGAGGCGACTAGAGAAAGGAGAGCGACTGGAGCAAAATAACAGAAAGAAAGTTTCAGCCAGAGGTTCCTCACACATTGCGAGCGAGCCACGGTATGTTGATGCGCTTGAAAGAGGATAACTTCTGATAAAACACACAAACCTTTCTCTGGATGATCCCTTTTCCATTGAGTCCTGCTTCAAACGTGTTCCTTCATTCGAAGCCTATCACTGAGTAACAGAGACTCCAAAACCGTTTCATTCCAAAATCTGCTCGAAATGAAGTGTCAGAAAACATAATTTCATGTATTGACATTTTTTGCTTGTTTATTTTACTAATGTCGGGTGTTTAAATGATATCTCTGGCGTATATTACAGAAGTAATAATGAATGTCAGGATAACATTCATTTCCACTGTGCTACACATGTCAAGGTTGATGTCATTTAATAGCAAAATTATGACGGCGTAGGAAAAACTACTCTCAAATTGATATCTGGTATGATACACGATACATACATGTGAGATACGTAGACATACACGATATGGTCAAGTGTGAATATAAACATCTGTCAACACTGGAACAACATTAGTGTTGACCCAAAACTACAACTGGTTTGTCCACTCACGTACTCAACGGCGTTTTTGCATTAGGGGCCGTGGGGCACGGCTCCACCAGAGGGCGCTGTTGTACAGAAGAAGTTATAGGCTTCTCTCTATTTCACACTAAATAATCAACTTTGTCTTCAAAACATCTTTGCAGTGGCGGGCCGTGCATTTTATACCTGGGCCTTCAGTGCTGTCCTACTACAGTTGAACCATCTCCTAATAACCTCATTATGACGCCACAGCTACGGTTATTATTTGTTTATAGGGGTGTAATAATACACGTATTCATATTAAACCGTTCGGTACGAGGCTTACGAACCGAACAATGTTTGAATAATACTAGTGCATTTGGAAAATGCAGAAGCTTAAATTGTGGGAAATACAATGTTTTGGGTGGACTACACTCAACCTGGCAACGTGCTGTCTGACACGCCCACCCCGGAAGAAAAACATTGTACTCTGGTGAGGCGCGTGTGTTCTGGGAGGCTATGCTAAACTAGCTTAGCTCTTTATACGGTGCAAGAGTGTGCACGTCTTGCTAGTTAGCTGAAGAGGGACTGATATTGTACTTAAATTAATGTTACAACAGTAGTGATGACTTACAGTATGTGGATTATTTAACTACTGTAGGATTTAGCACTTTACCCCTAGAGCAAAACATTTAAATAAAACCACATCGACCGGATGACATAATCATATCTCAAAAAAGGAAAAGATAAAAAAATATAAATTCAACCATGAGTGGTACAAACTGAAAACTTGGTTAACTGCTAACATATATAAAAAGCCCTGTTCTGCTTTCCATGTCCTCTGTTTGGAGGGGAAACTGTCTGGACAGCAAGTGGATTTAAAGACTTGAAACAACGAACGTTGCCTCTCAGACAGATTGAACAATACAACCGTCAGACTGAAGAAAACAAGTATGTTCTTGGCAGAATTATAACCTGCTTAAAGCTTTGTGGAAAGTGCGAAATTGCCTTGCGTGGACATGACGAATCTGCCGGCTCGTTAAACCCTGGCCTTTTTTTAGTCCGTATTTGAGACTATGTGTGAGGGAGACTCCAGGCTAAGGAACCATTATGATGCGCAACCCTATTTTAAGGGCACTTTAAGACATTATTCAAAACGAACATTTGGATTACATGTGCAATGTTTACGAGGATGAGGTTGCCTAACAGATGACACATACACCTTTCTGGTCATGAGTCGGCTACTTGATGTTGACAGATCTTTAACGTTTTCCTTTGGTGGCCCTATATGTTGGTAAGTCGTTGGATCTTCATTGTGTGCTTTTAGATGGCATTATTCTGCTGAAATTTTGTCATCTCTGCTGTTGATACATTGGTCACAGCAATTGCAGTGTCTCCCCTCTCTCACACGCTTGATTGTGAGATTATGGTTCAATGTGATATATCTATATGGTATGTCTGATGGTATGTCATTGATGTGTGTTATCCCCGCCCCTTACATGTAAGCCCCACCCTCTTCCATAACCTAATAATAATTTGTCGTAGACTCTTGTGGCATGAATAATTGCACTCAACTGATTTCCTGTTCCACTGTGTCTGGCTGCAGCCCGGTAATCACCTCTTGCAGCTTTAATTTAAGTCATTGAAATGAATCTTTATTTAAAAATATAGTTTTCTGAAAGTTTGGCTTTCTGCTCCTCTGACCTAAATCTTTGCACCTCTGTCTTTCTCTCTCTCTGTTGAAGTTCATTCTGGAGGTGTCCTCCAGCAGATTTCTGTGATTCATTTTCTTCAAACTCTTTAAAATAAAAAGCTTTTCCTGTGTGTCCAGTTCATCAAGGCGACCGAGTGTTGCTGCATCTGTCTTGCCCTGCAGTCTCTCTTTGGCTTTCAGCAGTTCCCTTTTTCCATCTGCCTTTTGTGATGTTCTGCTGAAGCACGGTTCTGAAGCTTTCTCTTCAGTGTTTCCTCCTGATCCCGTCTCAGAGCTTCTTCCCGTCTAGACTGCATTATATCCTCACACTTCTGGCCATTTTTGTTTTTCTTTTCTTCAGTTCAATCAGTACCTCCTTCTCCATATATCTCCAGAGAGGGCGTGCCACATCACCCGTTGAGAAGTGTAAATATATCTTTCGTTTTTGGGAAACCCCCCTAAAAAATGTATGAAACTGTGGCGGGACGAAGCAGACATTAACACTGTACCTGTACATCACAATAAATCAAATAAATAAACTAGCTGACGGTATATTAGGAACTTAAAATGTGTTCAATTGCAACCAGCTGCACCAGTTAAATGCTGTTTAAACATTATGGGATCAGTAATAATAAAACATTATATTATGCATATTTAAAAAGTTATTCTGCGTTATGAGTACTTTATTGTTCTGATAATACTTGAGTACTTTAACTTGAATTTTGAATGAAGGTTTTTTGTGTATATATTGTAGTGTTTCTAGAGAAAGTTAATTAGCATTTTCACAATTGATTAATTTTCTTTGTAATCGGCAGAATATTTGTTTTGTTTCTGACTTGTATTGTGACAAATCAAGCAAGTTGAAGATCTCACTGTAGGTTTTGGGAAACTTGATTTTCTACGATTTTCTAATACTTTGAAGACAAAACAATGAATTGATTAATCAAGAAAACAACCAACAGATGACTATTATAGATGATGTAGCACTAATCATCTTTGCTTTTTATAACTGTCTGCTGCAAGGAAAAATGGTTTTATTCTATTGATCACTGGCTGTGAAAACCTTATTAAATAAATATAGATATAAAGGAGGAGAATGTGACATATGTGTGTCATGTGTCACTGTATATAACTCCCAATGTCGCTAGTCCTGATTTGTTTTGCAGCTCTAGACTCCATAAACTTGCATGTTGGAACTAAAACATCCTGCACAAGCCAACTCGCGCAACAGGACACCATTAGTCCTTTTGTATGCTTTCTTTAGTGTAGTATCCCTGGCAACTGCAGTACCTGTGAGACACTGATTAAAGTTATTTTCCGCACTGCCAAGCCTATGAGAGCTCACCATTAACACTCCATAGAGCTGCATTGTCAGCACACTAATGAAGCCAGTGTGTTCTTTTTAAAGTGTCATTCTGGATTATGGCCATAATATGAGGGTGATAGTGAATCTGTAGAAGTGTCTCTGTGAGGCCTAACAGCGTGGGTCCCTGCGCTCTGGCCCCCTTCGACGTACACTGTGTACATGTGGGGCCTCGGCGCCTGCACGGCCCAGGATCCCTGCCGTCACCTCACCGGGCGACTGACACTGGAGTCATTTCATCTGACAGGTGACTTAACAAAGCTTTGGTCCGTGGCAGGCGGCAGACCAAAGGCGGGAGGATGTATGTTGGGCCTGTCAGCCTTGTTTTCAGCTGGGAGCTACGTGTCCTGTCAATATTTAGATTTGCAGACAGATTCTGCATTATCAGAGCAAAGAGAATGGGATATTGCTGGCTGTGCATCACTGTCTGCAGCTCTCTTTAATCTACTGAGAATTATTTAAATGCCACCTGATGTCAGTTATTGAGGAACACTGTGTTATGGAAATATATGCCTCATATTTAGCTCTTTCAAAATTCTCTTTCAAATCTTTCAAAGACACAATGTCCTCGCTCAGCCCACTTGAAACACAAGGAATGTCATAGTTCAGCCTTGCTGTTCTGAATGGATGAGACAGGACAAATGAGATGGTGCGGGCACTGCTCATGACAGCAGACAGAGGTCACGGACATCCAGCCCTTCAGCCACTAAATGTCTGACACATTTATTGGACGTGGAAAATGAAAATATCGACGGCTTTAACTCCTGGGTCAGAGCTAGCAGAAGAGACAGGCTAGCTAAATGGCGAGGACGCGGCAGAACGGAGAACAATGGCCGCTGTGAATGTGTAATCATAATCAATGGTGTCACCGTACAACCACCATTAGGCCAGCAACAGGTGGAAGTAATCAAATGGCAGGTGTTGGTAATTATATGACAGCAACACAGCCAATGTGCATTGTTTGTGGCGATGTAGCATATTGGTGGGAAATGCATGAAGTGACATGAAATGTAATGAATGGAAATTAATTCTCCTACTGGTGTATTTCCACAATGCTGTGGGCTTCTGCTGACAAATGCTGGTCAGTCAAGGATGAGATGCTTCACTCTTTTACACCTACGCTCCATCAAACTTAATCATGGTTTCAGCAATTAAAATATATTATATATATATGTATATATATTAAACTCAAGGACAGTACTCTTTCTTTATTTCTCTGTTACGTTAGCAGGAAATCACATTTTTGAATAGATGTCTATAAATGTAACAGAACGTAAAGTGGTTAATTATATTAAATTGGCCTTTCTGTGTTTATTTGACGGATAACAGATATTGACAGGAAATGTGGAGGGAGTCAGACAGACAGATGACATCGTCTGGTGACGCTCCATCAGGACATGTTTTATCTTTTCTTAGCATTGTTTCATAGTGTGTTTAAAAAAAAAATAGTTTTCCATATATTCTCATATCTTATGATGGCCTAAGTCAATGTGTGTTTTCATGCAGATTCACGTCCAGATGCTGATTCAAATTTTTGGTACCAAGTTGTAATTAATGACTTCATCAATGATGAATAAATAATTAGCATGGATCATGAAGCCATAAATAAGAACAGCTTTTGTGTTATCAGGTTGTTGTTGGTTGGTATTTATCTGCATGACACTTTGAAATGAGAGGAAACATCTGGAGGGGGTTAAGAACAATCATAAGTCGTGCTCACCTCCAATCACTAATGTTAAAGTCCACAAACCAGAACAGAGATCTTGGTGTCAGTCATGGACCTACATTACAACATCCACATTAATTACAAGATCAGCCTGCTGTCACCTTGAGAATGAATCAACAATTCAGGGTCGACTGTCTCAGCATGACTTGATAGGCTGGACTACTGCAACATTGTCTTACAGGTCTCTATAAAAAATCAATCAGACAGCTACAGTCGCTTCAGAACGTCTTTGGAGTCAAAGAATTAGTAGAATGATTTGTGAAATACTACAGCAGTGACAGGTATAGAGCTAAAATACACTACGAACCGTCCAGACCTCTCAGATTAACTGGGACAGCTCGATCTTAATTCACCACATATCTAGAAAACATCTGCTCTGCTCCAACTCTGTTCTTTTACATTTATGGCTCAAGACTTTTCTGTTGCTGTCTTTAATTAAATTAAATGTTGGCGTGTTTATTTACACAGTAATTGTTATTATCCTGTTTAAACTGTCTTATTGTCCTTTAGCTTTCTTTTATATTCTATCTAATTTTCCTCATTTTAAATCCTATTTTTATAGCCTCCTGTCTGTCTCATATCGTTTCTTAATGACTTTAATGTCTCACGTAAAGCACTTTGAATGGCCTTGTTGTTGAAAAGTGCTCCACAGATAAACATGCCCTCTTTTATACTGCAGATATGTTTTTTTAGAGAGTATTAATTATTGTGAACATTTATAACTGCATAATTATCCAAAAGAAGGTATAAACACCATCAAAAGGGACTTTTCAAAACCTGGCAACCAAAATATTTATTATGTTATTAATCGCTTACATACATTACAAGTTTTTGGTCTTTTCCTCTTTCAATAGCCTTACAGTCTGCTTGCACCTTCAAACCATAACCACAACGGTGTTTTTTTTTGTTTATTGATATTTTCCTGTTAATCTTACTATTGATGTAGTATACACACCTCTTTATAGAGTGCGTGTGTGTTTAGATTAACTGTATATATGTAGGTTTGCTGAAACAACTAACCATACCAATACAGGACTATACTGTATATCTAAAGTCAGAGTATGGTCGTGGTTCTTTAGCTGCTTGTGTTGTGATTCATGGGTGACTTGCTGTATTTTCCCGTTGGGAAGTATCCATCCATCCACCGATCCAGCTTTAGTACAGCATTTAGCAACTATTCATGAAGCCACTGGTTTACACTCATAAACCCTGTACAAAGAGTGTATTTTACACATTGGCTTCTCTTGAAATCATTTTAAGAATTGTGTGTCCCTTGGCAGAGGTTCATTGATCAGCGTCCATTTAATGAAACCAAACCTCAGGTTTCTATCTTTTTCTTTAAGTGTTGAGGTCTTTAACAAGGCAGTTCATCCTTGTTTTCTCAGAGATGATTCTCGGCTGAGTTAACGGAGGAGAGCCAGGAGAGATATTGTGTGTGACACTGAGCTACACAAATATGCCCGACTTGACTTATTGTGAAAAATGCAACCACAGTTCTTACCCGAAAATCTCACAATCCTTTTTCTTTTCCATTAAGAAAAACAACTATAGGTCATTGCTGCTATTAGCCGTGGGACTGTACACGATCTGTACTTGTTATTACAGAACAATCAATGTTTTACAACAAGGGAGGGTTACTGTACATCAGCTAGAGGGATTAGAGGCTCCTATAGCCGATACCACTCAGAGGAATCAAGCACACAGAGGAGGGGGGGGGGGGGGGGGGGGTGTTAACAGACCTGGGCTCGGGTATAAATCAATACCCAGCATGCAGTGATATATCCTCCCAGTGCCGATGAGCGACTGGCCCTCACACCCACGCACACAAAACAATCTTGGTCCCCCATGTCAAAGCAGCCAAAAGCTATCGCTGTCATGGATCACTAGAATGCTGATGTGTCAGCTGAAGACAAGACAAGCTGGAAGAGATAGCAGGTCCGTTCTTTGAACTATGTGTAATAGATACTTAAGGAAAGGAAAGTTTGGCTTTAGGTTTATTGTTGTTTTTTGGACAATAATGTTTAAGTTTAATTATCATTTGATTTCAGGATTTAACTTCCTCAAAATGGTTATTAGACAAAGGAATTTTCAAGTAAGCTTTTCATAAAATATCCATAAATTACAACTTCTTTAGTAGTCCTGAAGTCGTCCCTAATCCTATAAGAGAGGAGTCTGACGCTTCTAGCCACATTGTAATCATATCGAAGGTTTGGAGGCTTGACTCTGTAACACTGAGTTGCGGTGACGGATTGGAGGAGCTGTGTAATGGGAGCAGAGTCTGGGTCAGTCCACAGTGACGGGTTGATGTGTCCAAACACATTGACTCATCCCGACTCCAGCCAAACATTTACGAAAGGAAGACGAGTATCTTTGTGATTCAACAGCCTGGGGCCGTTTGACATCATCCGGCCTGCATGCGTCAGTGATCGGTCTGTATGTTTAGACTAAAACACAAAAGGCGCTATTACACGGCTGAGCGGGTCCACTATTGTTGGTATCATGTCGGTTGACTTGGGTATGGTGATGTATTAAGGTGTCATCATTCAAACAGTGTGTGGGCTTTGGTGCAAGGCCACAGCAGGTTACTATTTGAAAAATCAATAGGAGGCAAGCAGTTTATATATGATAGGATCAAATCTGCTGCAGAGAGAGCAAGACCATAGTTATTCCACCTTGCAAATTGGGAGGTAACTAACACAATAAACTACAAAGAAATACATGGCTGTTTTTCTTTAATACATGCAAAAGGTCCCAATAATAAATGTAATACTCTATCAAAACAGATTGAACCTGGTTTACGGCTTCCAACAACTGGTGAGCAGCGTAGTGTGCTGGAATGGAAGCTGCAGTGTTTTCAGGAATGATATACTATTCTACATTCACACAGCTGATGCATTTTTTATGTTTGAAACCTGAGAGGCTTTCTCACCTTCAATTTTAAAAGTGTTTACTCAGCAGCAGTCCTGAGAGCTGATAAAATAAGTTAGAGCAACTGAATTAAAAAGGATTCTTCACCATAGAAAACTGTCTCCAAAACGGTCCCCGGTGACACCTTCTGCGTGGTAATGCGGTTGGAAAAAGGTCCAGGCTCACCAATAAAGGGCAACCCTGGTGCAGTCTCTCTTCTTTTGTCTCCCACTCTTTCTCTACATGCCCACTGTGTAGTGTTGCTTCTTCTATTGTTCTTCTATTTTGTGACGTGCATGTGTATGTTCCATAACTGTATGGTAGCCCTGAGGGGCAAAACAACAAATCATTAGCCAAACACATCAATTAAACTGAAAGCAATATTTCACTAAAAACAAAGTTTGACTTTTTGCTTTCTTGCTGTGTTTTTGCCTTTTAGGGCTACCGTACATAAGCCACAGTACCGGCTACTTACTTTAGCCTTGGGCTAGTGAGTGAAATATATGTGATTTCACAGATGTGGCATGGAAATGATAAACTGTATGTACTGGTGTGACGACCCCTCCCATCCACTAGGGGTCTGTGTCCTGTTTGCTGCCTACTCTGTCTTCCATGATGTTGATCGGCAGCTAACGAGCCCCACATGAGCCTGCTGGAAATGGCCAGCTAAAAAGATGCACCACCTTAACATGGCGAGGTGCCTCCCCTCCGCTCCGACTCTCACGTCAGCTGCTTCATTTGATTGATTCTTTGGTGGTTTGTTTGTTTTAGTTTAGTTTGGTTATTTGTTCGTTAAATAAATGTCTATTTATTACTTTTATCACTCGTCTTGTCTCCCTTATGTTGCAGCCTTTGAGCAGGTCATAACAACTGGAACATTTATTCCACTCATTCACTTTCTGTGTATTTTCAGCCAAAAACTCCATCCAGGCCAATGTAGATATTGTACGAGTTGAAGATTCATTTTGACTTGCACACTAAAGTAATCCAAACTTCTCAGCGAACTGACACAATAGAATTTACACCAGATAAAGAACAAGTAAAGTACAGAATCCAATTTTGTTGTCACATTTGGCACCTCATAAAAACTACATTTGTAGGAAGAGGAGTAATGCTCTTATGTTGGAACATGTCCCCAAGTTGCCTGCCCCGGGTCAATGTTGTGCCTTTGGGGAATTTCACAGTGAGCAAGATGAAGCACATGTTGGCCTGGGTGTGTACTGGCCCCAGGAAGCTAGCTTTACCTCTGTGAATTATTTACAATGATGTATAGGCCCCGCTGCTGGGAAACCATTCTGTTTTTGGCTGCAACCTCATATCTGTTTTCTAAGACATATCCATCACCAGGAGAAATTGAGAAAAATAAATGGTGGATATGTTTTTGGCTCCTTTTTGTGCAGGACACTCCAACACCTGAAAGAAAGGAGCCCAAGCTGGATTTCATAACACACTTATGAGGATTAGAGACACAATGCATTACCTCCCGAACGGAACAAATAAATATGAATGCAGAGTTCTATGTGTCTGTCTGTGAATGGTGCATTCAAGTGCTGAAAGCTCTGGACATCCAAAAGCTGAGCTACAAACCGAAAAGTGTCTTTTGGGTCGAACAGATTTCAATCAGGAGAGAAAAGTGAATGATTAGTAGTTAACATTTATCATGACAGATGATGCGTTAATGAGTTACACAGAAATTCTTTGGCACTTGAACTCGACGAGGAGATTTGTGATCGAGTTGTGACACGGCGATATGATTCCCCCAAAATAAAGTATTAGTAAGTAGTAAGTAAGAAAGATTTATTAATAAAGCGCTTTTTACAGACATAAGTCACAAAGTGCTTAACAGGGGCAGAATTAGAGACATAAAAAAACACAATGTGACCATATAAGGGCCAATAATGTACATACACACAGAATGAACAAAATCAAAACATGGTTTAAAAGCAAATTTACAACATGGTTTAAAAGCAGGCCTATGACATGAGTTTTTAGTCAAATGCCAGTCTAAACAGGCTGGCATTTGGCGAGTGCGTGTTATTTACCGACCTGTACTTGAATGGCTGCGAATTTTGGCAGCGAGTTTGTGCGGACTGCTAAGAGATGAGGCATGAAATAAACATTACGCTGCAATTGAGGTTAAATGGATAGCCGTACTTGTGATTTCATTATTCAGCCAGCATGGCTAAAGGGCTGCAGTGCCCTGCTTGTGATGAATGATGTAGCCAGCAGTGGCTAAAGGGCTGCGTTCTACCAGTCTGTTGTGGCCAGTGCACTGTACTTCTCCGTAGTCTGCTGGGGGAGCAGCATTGGAGCCGGAGACACCAACAGACTTAACAAACTGGTTAAGAAGGCCGGCTCCATCATCATAGCAAACAAGACTATCTGGAAGAGGTGGTGGAGAGGAGGACACTGAAGAAACTATTATCCATATTGGATAACCCAGACCACCCTCTCCACCCCCTACTGCAGGGACAGCGGAGCACTTTCTCCAACAGACTGATCCAGCTCCGCTGTCACAAGGACAGATACAGGAGAACATTCCTGCCCTCTGCTATACGACTCTACAATAAATCACCTCTGACCGGATCATCCACACAACTATAAGACCGCTACACTGTTGTTTGTTGTCTGGATAAATCTTTGCACTATTGTTTAGTTATTCTATTTTATTGTAAATATTGTGTATTTTTATATTTAATATATTTTTCAATATGTTTTACTCTTTTACTTTACCTGTACCTATTAATGCTGCCGTAGCGAAAACATTTCTCCTTGTGGGATTAATAAAGTAACTATCTATCTTCAGTGAAAACTGCACTGCTTTATGTGTAGTATTATGGAAAACTCATGATATCTCTCTGAACCACTGATTTTTGTAAGGCCACGGACAAGTGGACCTGCCAGTGAAGCTATTCATGCACACGGTTCGACTGTGCTTTTACATTTCCCTCTCCTCATGCATGTATTCATTTCAGTATATGGAGAGCTTCCAGACTAGCGGAGAATTGTCCTCTTCCCTACTAAGAAAGTCATTACAGCATTCTGTTCATTTTGATGTAGTAGCACATTTTAGTTATTGACAGTGTGAAGAGGGAAATTAGGTCACATAAATGTGGAGCATGAGGCGTTCTCAGGACACACAAAGACAGTCTTTAGCTTTATAGGTTTATCTTCCAGCCCGTTTGAAGTCAGTGATTTCAGGTCATTGGCATTCAAGCACTGATGAGCAACAGCGATGGCTACTTAGTGTCTGAGGGTGACTGACGTTTTCGATTAAAGTAAATTTTGTGAGTTAACTTTAAGAGGTGGATATTGATTGATCTTGTTTTTTAAAAGTCTTCATGCGTATGATTGAAACTGCTCAATCGCTCCCGGTTTCCTGGCCCGGTTGTGAGTCATTGTAAGCTCCCCAAGGAGAAATGTGGTGGTTTGAAGCCGAGATCAAGAGGACTCGGCTGAATAAGAATAATCACAATACATTACGCATTAATCAGTTTCCAGGCTTTTCAAAAGCAATTGATTGTGGTTTAAATGAATGGACGGACCATTGGAGTTCTCGGGAAGCTCTGATAACACACTGAGGGAGAATGACATTCTCTGCACAGGTAGACATTACTCCGCTATATCTTAAAATAGATAATAGTTGTTTGCTGCTATATTAATGTTCTGAATTCGAATTTAGCACCTTTAAAAACTTCCTCCACTTACATTTTTCCTTCCTGTGCAGGGTTGCCTCTCAGCTGCGTCTCACGTGCGTAAACCGCAAACTGTCTTAGTGTTTTACACGTTAAGTCGCGCATAAACACGAGGTTGATCCTCAATAAGAAGGAACTGCATAAATATATTTACCTACATTTACAACCTGAGCAGAGCAATATTTGCTCCTCCAGAGACCTGTTTTGCAGTGTTTATTCATGAGCAAACTGTAAGCTACACTGCTAACCTGTCCATCTGCACAATCGCCAACACCTGTCAGCACAGCGACCGTCTCTCTCTCGCTCAACCGCACACACTGCCCCATTGAGTTACGCTCATATGCAAGTGCTGCCTGGAAAATAGATAAGGAATACTCCTGGATTGGTCTTTGCGGCTCACCCAGGCATGCAAATCTGATTGAAGCCTTTGTTGAGCCCTTGTGGCCACTACTAAGGCCTTAAACCCTGAACCCTTAGGGACTTACCTACGTCACCTGGTAAATGTTGAGAGTGAAAGGCTATAAGGGCGGGACAGCACTTTGCTTTAACATATCATGTTAGCATGACAACGTCAAAAAATATTATGTACAATTGTGGGTATTTATTTTAACTTTTTACTCCCTGATTTGAACGTCTTCCAGGCTCTTTCCTCACAAAATGAGCTAATTTCAAATTTACTCGTTTCTGTCAAAACATCTTCAATGACAAAATGATATGTTTGATGAATAAATCTGTGAAATATAATCTCTGCTTGCATTCCTCTGCTTTCATGTGTTTTTATATTTCATCCTTTAATCCTTAATGATTCGGAGTAAATGTAATTTTCAAGGCTTAACACCTACGTGCTGTTCTCTTTGTTTACCTTTTTTTATGTCGCCATGCTTCCACTGGTAACCCAAGACTCAAAATGTCTGCAAGACAAACACATAAACTAAACCCTCACGGACGTTACAGAGCGCGCCTCAAAGCCCGTAAGTGTGGAGATTGGGCCCCAGTCTCCACCTGTGTTCTGTTGTCTGATTGGTTTCTTCTGTATTTTTGTCCTACTTGTCCTTGTGTATTGATTTAATTTGTCATTTTTGCTGTTGCTTCACTTCACAAACTCACTTTTGGATTCACAAGCCTCACCTCATCTGTAAGTTTTGTTGGACATCACCGTAATCATCCTCCTAGTTCCCGTGTGTCTGCGTTTGGGTCTACTCTGTTTTCATGCCTGCTGCCTCGTGCAGACTTAACACTTTGTTACCCTTTTTAAAAAATTACGATTATTATTATTTGTTTATTTAAAAAAACAGCGAATCACCGCAAGGTCCTTGAGCATAAAAGCACAACAATATTCAGATGTTTGTGTCAATAGTATGTGAGATCAGCAGTTTTTCCATTGATTTGTGTAGTTTCAGAATCTCAAAATCATAATAGAAAATATTGTTTACTCAACTAAAACCTCATAAGGGCTTCTTTTTTCATTTCCAGTGCTCCTCAAATTAAAGTGTTGTGCTTAATTGATTATTAATATTAACAATGTTCTTAATTGTTATTATAATTCTTTCAAAGAGTTGAAGAGCAGATTCCTTTCAAAGCCTTGTCAAGAAGTGATATCCTGCCTTGTGTGTAGAGCAGTGAGTGTCTGAGCAGAAAGGCGGAGCTCTGTTATGAGAAGATAATGCGAGGAGATTGAGCAATCCAGCGAGCATGACACCGCCTCTGGCTGGACTTCTTGATTACCAGCCGTTCGCTGCTCCTCTATCCTCAGCGGGGCCCTTTACCGCAGAAACTCCTCACCACTCGCCTCCCACCGCGCCTCATTACTGAGCCACCGCCGCGAGCACTGGTCCAGGATCAGCTCACCTGGGCCTCGGCACTTCAAAACTCACACTTTGCCCGTTATTAAAACTGATCTGGAGCCAGAGCCCAGAGACGGTGGCAATTGAATAAGTGACTCTGTGCCTGGAGTTCTGATTGTGGTTTCAGTATCAAGCCTCCTGGTCTGGTGATGTTATTGGCTCACCTATGCAGATGGATCATCTGAGATCATGTTACCATGACCTAACAAATGCTAATAAGACTGGAATGACATCTCTTTTTAAACCTCTATGGCAGCATGACTCATGACTCGTGTTTGACTCATTCTACGGATAAAAGCTGTGATTGGAAAATCAATATGGAATGTGGAGAGACCGTTCATGACTCAATTGAGCTCGCAATTAAAGGTATTTTGCAAAGTAAGATTCAGTTCAAAGTAACAAAGACAAGTTCTTCAAGGACTATTAAGTCATTTATGATGTTTGGTCGATATCATGTATCTAATATCGGAGGAGACTGTACATCAAGTTAACAGTGTGTGTCTGGTAGATGTAAACATGTAAAAGTATCATACAGCACAGGTAATGTTTGTGGCCTTTTACAGTAGGATTTTACCAATCCTCTAAACAAACTTGGCATGGTACCTGAGTTTATTTTGAATTACCCTCTGGCTTTTAAAGCTGCTATAATACAACACTGCAAATCCTCTTTTGTCATTCATGGATATTAAGAAGACTACAGTACTGCTTCTACATGCACATTACACATCATCATCTCTATTCAAAATCTCCTGTAAAAACATCCTCATTTTAAGATTGGTCTCAGGAGGTCGTTCATAGAAGGATGTTGCTCAGTTTTTAACAATGCCTGTCCGGGGGCGTGCCCGTTTGTAATGGGCCGATAGCTTGCCTGCTAGTATTACTGCTGGCAGTATTCTTGAGAACTGCTCATCGTTCTTTGTTATCCAGCTGCAGAAGTGACAGTCAATGATCCGCTGTGGACGATATGCTCAACTTAGTCTGCAGAGCCCTGAAGCCCCGCCCCCCGTTGCTGCATGGAGCACTATCTCTTGTTTATGCAAAGTTTAGTAATATTGAACATTTTGTTTGTCCAAATTCGACTCTGCACATCCTCAGGTTCCGAACAATACACCCTCCAAGTGTGAAGTAAATCGGATGAATGGTTCCTAAGATATGCAAGGACACACATACACTTACAGTTATTTCTAGTTAGATGCAACAGACTACTTGTTAGAATATGCATCAGTGGTGACTGGCCTCATGTGAGGATTAGTTTGCACACTACTCTTTGAGGCATTGAGCTGAGGGTTTGGAGTCGGGCAGGATTCTAAAAGCTGAGTGAAAGAAAAGAGAAAGTTGGCTCCTCATGCTCTGCTGTTGGAATCAGCCAGGGAAGCCTGGAGGCATCAGCAGAGAGGAGGATGAGGACTCTCACATCTGTATCGCAGACAACACATCCTACCGTCTGTCAAAGTTCTCTACCAGCCCTACACCCATCATTTCCACACAGTCCCTAATGATTAATCCTGATAAAGTGCTGCATTGTGCAGGAATGAGTCCTAAAACCAGGAATGAGTCAGCATTTTTGTACTTCCGGTCTGCTTGTCTCAAAGTCTGTTATTTTAAATGGGTTTTTGGTTTGATGCCTGAATTAAGGTCTCACACCTTACTCTAATCAAAATTAGACCATTTGGGCGTCAAACTGGGAAACAAGATTCCAAGGGAGGATTTCTGTCAATACATAAATACATCTTTGGTCCAGTATGTAATTCAAAAAAAATAAAAAATAATAAAGCCAGACTTCGACAATGGTTGGTTAACACAAGCGGTAGAGATATCAATGTTTTTTTCTGCAATATAAAATATGTCAGTAAATACCACTGTTGTTGTTGTATCACGTTGACTAGTCCGCCTTCACAGCCTCTGTGTTTTTACTCACACTAATTTAACCGTGAAGTAGTTTGCTTATTGCCTAACATTAGCTTTTTACTTATGCTGATTGCATTCACTTTTCAAGATTACCTAGTTGAAAAAAGGTATCATAAATCGTTGGTTAGTCACAGAGATTATTTTCTGCATAAATCCAAAATCCAATGGAAAATTCCCATTGGATTTTTGTGGAGGGAACCAGTGTGATACTTCTGGGTAGATGTACAACAATACCTCATACTGCAGCACTTTTGGCTCTTGCTGCTCTAGTTCCCTTTTTTTTAAATTCACCTTGAAACATTTTTTTTTGATGACTGAGACTTGGAAGAATTTTAAAAGAAGGATTGAATAAAAGAATGAATGAAAGCGTCCTCATTTCTTTAGATTGCTGGCGGTTTAAAGGAGGCTAATCGCTTCCAACTCCTCTAAATCTTCAAAAAGACAATTTGTCCTGGCTAAGAATACAGAAGCAAACACAGGCCGTGATGCAAGAACGAGTCCATTGAAAGGACTATAAATCCATTACTGCCCCATAATGACTGTGATTAATTGCCCCCTTTTTTAATTCAGCCCTCTAATTTTAATTCAAATTGTTATGAATCTGGAATTCAATAAGGTGCTGAAATGCATTTTATGCTGGTGGTGAACTCTAATTAGTTACAATTAGACGGTTCGGTGTGGTACGGCACCGTTTTTCTCCGGCTGAATGTTTTGCTGAGGTCGCCCCCCCGTCTGTCTCTCAGGGAGCCTGCGGTTCCTGCTCAAGTAAACTGGTGTGCCCTCAGAAGCATATTCCCATTTTCTGCTTCACTGAACTGGTGGTCCCCAATAATCCTAACACCATCATTTAGTCAGGCAGGCTGTGTCCTCTCTCTTTTCTTTTCTTTTTTTTTATTCTATTTTCTCCATCCCACACAGCAGGCTTGGATTCCCTGAGCCTAGCAGAGTAGAATTAATGTGTATAGTTTGTTGGCCTCCTTTTTTTTTCATGCACCTTGTTTTGAATTCACACGGCCCTATTCATAAGCCTTCCTCTGTTCTGATTTCTTCTTATCCGGCTACCTCTTCCCATCCTGCACCTTGCAGTTTTCCAGAGCTCCCTCCACTCAAAAAAGGCTTTCAAATACAGGAGCCTGGGCGAAGTGCCTTTCCATCATCCCTCCCATGCTCAGTCATGCGGACAGCAGGTTGGGACAGAGCGGCCACTGCACTTGTGTGCTGAGAGAAAAGGGAGAGCGAGAAAGAATGAGGCCTGCTGGTGGAGAAAAAGGGAGAGAAAGGGAGACAAAGTAAAGCCTTGCTCCTATGCTGGAACTCTCTCAGGTCATACTAACAACCCCCCCCCCCCCCCCCCCCCCCCCTCCCCATCTAAATCAGAGAGATGAAAAAATGGACAGGACTTATCTATAATAACCAACACTGGAAGGGACTGAAACAAACGTAAAAGCTCTGCCAGATAGTGTAGAGGCGAGGGAAATAAAAGCTGCCTTGCTTGTCCTTTGCACCATGTCCTTTAAGACGGCGGCATTTTTCCTCAGATATGGATTTGATTAGCCAGGACAAGCTCTCCTTAAGCTCAGCCCTCTTAGTTCCACAGGCGGGAGAGACATCACAGATGAAACAATATGTTGTGGATATGAATCAAATGGGAACGCTACGCGCTGGAAGAGCGAAACGTCGGTGTGTACAGAGGTCTATGAAGAACAAAGGCAGCCGAGGCTTACGTTGATGGACGCAAATCCTGAGTCTTGGTAACTACCCGCTCCGGCTTCCATTCCGTGCACGCCCGACAAGAACTTTGATCTCTCACATCCAGTCACCTGGCTCTTTTCCACTAGCCTAAATACGTCTAGACAGATAACAAAGACGCAACTTTATTCCCTGAATTTCAACTGTTTACTCGGACGGATTCTTTCTCTCTCGTCTGCTCTGCCTCCAACACAGGATCAGAGATGAACATTTACTTCTCCCAATAATCCAACTTAAAAACTAAAGCTGTCTCTTATCGAGGTTAAGGAACATGAAAGTCAGCTGTAGCTTTTATTCATTCGCTTGTTTCATGGGATGAGCTTTTTCCTCAATTTGATGTTGCATCAGATGAAACATGAGCAACACCGACAATAAATTCACAAGCACACCATGTGCACTCATGCTGAGACTGAATCCCTCCCAAAATGAGGTTTTACTGTGGAGTCATAAAAGTAAAACACGGCTACAAACACATCCCCTGAACGCCACACGCAGCAAGGCCTGTGTGTGTGTGTGTGTGTGTGTGTGTGTGGCATGTTGATATCAATTCAGTGTTCGACATCCACCTCTCCTCACTTCCTGCGCTTTACCTCCATGTCATGTGTGTCAAGAGAGCAGTTTAAAAGCAGACCACAGAATCAGAGTAGGCTTTTTACTTTTCAAATGAAAAGCACAACAACAAAACAAAAACACATTACAGTAACGCGACTTTTTTTTTTTTTTTACAAATGAGCAGTTTATTAATTTGAAATTACTTGACATTACTACATTACTAATGCAGATTTGGGGGGTTGGTTCTTTTTCTGTAAGCCGACATTCAGCATAAAGGCACACACAGACACACATGCTAACAAGAGTCAACAGCAGTGAGGCTGTACTTAGCATTTAGCTCAACGTACTGATGTCAGCATCTTAATACACTCAACAACAATGCCACTACAGGTGAATATGGTGAACATTTTACCAAATAGATATTACCATTAAACTTCCCCAGTTGACACTTACATTAAGACTATTATTTTTATTACAAGCTTTCTATAATGTTATGTTTTAATATGCAATTGTTGCATTATCATTTCCAGAACAGAAATGTGAACATTGGATAAAGCCAGGTTCTAAGTTATACATATACTGTATATATACATATGAGTCAAAGGGTTATACATGGGAATTATGGATATGTATTTTTATCACTCCATAAATCAGAAAATACTGTCAAAATCAAGCTATGAATGCTATATGAAGAAAGCACTCAGTAAAAACCTTCCGAATATAGAGTGGAATTAAACTGGGACGTTTGACGTTTGGACGTCGGTGTCAGTGAAGTGGAGATTTCTGAGAAAAAATTAATTTTGAGAAAACGACGTTTAAAGATATGTTTTTAAAATGACAGACACTATAGATGAATAGGGTAAAAAACAATAACTAATAAATATCACATTGAAACTTCCCCAGTTGACTATTTTGTGTAAAAAAGCAGAAGATAAACATTCATGCAGGATGCATGCTGGTCACGGAAGAGACATAAAATTGCCGATTATTTTTTCATTTAACTTTAAACTTTTCTTTAATCTGACATCTTCTTATTTACATGGCTGGCTGGGAGAAGGCAACGTTGTGATGAGGAGGAGATGGACGGTTGGTAAGTACAGATACAGAGAGTGGGATATGTCATGTATATTGCAGCTACTTGGCACCCTCTCGGTTGAATTTTCTTTTTTCTTGATGAATAGATTTTAAAATAAAAATGGGAGATGGTCGGACTCAAACCGCCAGCGAGTTGGTTCTCTCTTCAAAAACAGTCTCCCCTCCTCTCTCTTTCCCTCTCGAGAGGCTTTTGTGTTCAGCATCAGAATGTGAAATAGGAGCAATTGAGAGACAGAGCTCTGAGCTGGAGCGCTGGAATTAGGTGAGGCTAAATTGCTGTCAGGCCTGTGTATTAGTTCATACCTGTCATTCTCTTGGCCTTACAAAGAGGTATCTTCCAGGTCACGTGCACCCTCAAAGTTTAAAAGGCTCCATTTTCTCTCATTTTCCAGCCTTTCATTCCAAGAGGCTCAGATGGAGTCATTATTGAATCCTCTGATCTGACGCTTGATATGGTATGGCCTGCCTGTATAAGCTGGCGTGAAATATTGCAGGTTGATCTCTGTCCTTTGGAGGACATTAAGCCTCGCTGATCACAGTATATATTTCACCGAGCGGTGGCCACTCAGTGACTCTAATTCTGGGGTTTGTTTAAAAAGAAAAGCTGCTTTTACTTACTTAAACAGAGACCCAAGTGAGAAATGAACTCTCTCCTCAGACTTTTTCCATCCCTAGCTCCTTCAACACCTGCTGTCAAGGTGCCCTTGTGCAACAGTCTGGACTCCTAACTGCGTCAGTGGAGCTGCTGAGGAGCCATCAGTGGAGGGCTGACGACGTCCTGTGGGGTGAGTAAGATTTATTTTTCTTGTGGCAGTTAAGCAGAAGCAGTCCATGATCTGACCCCATGTTTAAGAAATCCTTATCAAATGATCACAAAATGTTTTACTCTTGTAACAATCTCAATAACACATTTCATCAGAGGCACCCAAATGAGAAAGAAGTACCACGAGCAATAAAATGAAAAGAACACCAACCGACTCTGCACCTTTTTAATCACTCCTTCTGTTGCCGCATCAGACATCTTTTAGGTTTGTAAGATCCAAGGATTTTGTTTTATCTCCCTTTGACTGTCGCTGATGCCAACTAAAGGCAATGAGGAATTCACCCAATTAATTTACTGAAGCCTGCAATAAAAAGGCTGAAAAGCAAGCGTCCAAGCGTCGGCCTTGCAATTCAATTAGCTAAGTAGAGTGTGTATTCACGAAACACACGGTGTAGTTATCAGTCTATATATATCATGGAACTAACAGAGAGGGAAGTTGAGACTTTTGTTAGCACTGTGGATGCATGAGCGGCTCAGAGCTACGAGAGTTTACACTTTACATGCACACCTGAAAGCTGAGTTCATGAAGCTGCAGTCAGCACTGTGGTGTGTGGCATTATATTTACTTGTGTAAATGGCTGTCAACAAAATTGATATCCTGCTGAGGTATTAGAGTTTCATATGTCTTTGTAAAGCCTTGTGGATCTATTGGAAAATACATTTGAGCGGGATTATTGAAAATCTGGCAATTCACTACAAAGGGTAAATGAGTAAAACGTACCAACTTGCTTCATCCACTAACTACTGTCACAGTGTAGCAAAGAACTTTGTTATCGCCAGATGAGAGACAAAGAGGAAGCCAGTTATCTTGTTCATGCCGCCATACTTTAGTGCCACACTGGTTAAAAAGAAAGAGCCGAACAACAGGCTGGTGGTCAGCAGCAGCACTGGCTGGTCCCTCGGCCTCACTTCCCACCTCTCCAGAGAAGGACAAGCTAACTAGTCAGGTAACTAGCCAGCCATCCATCTCCGGAGCTGCGTCCTCCGCTCTCTCCCTGGCCAGTTGTGATAACACTGACGAGTGTTGTCACCATAGCAAGTTTTCTCTTGTAGTAGTCAAATGACCACAGAAAACACTTCAATGTCCGTTCTACTCCTATTCTATTCCTATGGTTACATCCGTTCTATTTCCACATGCGGGTCACGGTGACAACAGAACAGCAGGGCAGTGCAACCTTTTCTCCAGTTTGTCCTGAGGGATTCTGATGCGGTCCCAGGCCAGCTGGGTGGTTTAATCTCTCCAGCCTTTTATTATAATTCAGTTTTGTCTTGTTACCCTTGTTTGCTCAGGAAGATGTCTTGCACACGGAACTAAGAATTGTGTTTTGTGGTTGATGCGGCCATGTATTTCTGTGACCATCATACACGAGTTACACGGTATGTCCTGTGTCGACTAATGGCGTAGCTCGGGCCCTATAAGAATAATAAACATTTGAAGAACATTAGGTCCTACGCTCCGACTACGTAGGTGCTCGGGCCCTAATGAGGCTGAATGCCTCTTAAAGACTCAGATTATGTTTTTATTAGTCTTCTCTTTTACTAATCAAGTTTTCTTCAGTTTTGACTGTTGTTAGATGTGACCAGATCCACTGTTTAATAATCATTTAAATATCACGCAAGAAAAAGTGCCAACCTCAAACAAAAGAGCGCTGTGTCTTCTGTAAGCATTGTGTCATGTTTCTGTGCTGAGGAAAATGCCTGTGAGCCTAAAGTTCCCCATCCACAGTGTATCAAAGTGAACACCTTGTCTGGCTGCAAGCTGCAGCGAACCCGCACAGATTACCTTCAGAGCCAACAGCTTTCAAAGTACATCGACAGACTTGTAAAATAAAAAGAGATAAAGAGGCAAAGTCACATTTTCACTCTCAGTTAGAAGCGATGCTCTTGTAAAACCCAGGAAACAATCAATTACTTTTCACTGCCAATGTTTGTCCAATTCAAGCGGGCATCAAAGCTCGGTTCAGTTGAGGAAGATGAATTTGGTTGCGTTTGAATAACAACTTTGATTTTTTTCTGCATAAATTGTGCTGGTACCGATGCAGCGACTGCAGGCATTATCTGAAGACACACGTCTGTCAGAAAATTAGCAACTTTGTATACATCGCTAGCTTAAACTTTGCAGAGTGACAGGACCAAACATGCAGAATTAGATGTCAACCTAACCTGATATTCAGACTGAATTGCCATTTAGTTTGCTTCAGCTCCTATATACTGACATTCATCATGTTATTTTTAGGAGGAGGATTATTTTGTTTTGCTTGCCCTAATCAATCAGCACTGATTGACCTATTTAATTACACCAAGTAGGTAGGTTAAGTAACAAGCGTAATCATTTTACATCACAAACATCAAACCACATCTTTTCCTAAACCTAACCAGGTTAATACACGCTGGGACACTATGAATGTATTGAGCGGAAACTGACATGTCCAAGCCTGCTTGAAGGGAACCTAGAGTGTCATAGTTTGAACTAATAATTGATGAGTTGAGGGTGAGAACATGTTGGTCTGGACTGGCGCTACATCACATCTCCCCCTGACAGCAACTTGTCATAGGTCTAACGGAAGGTGTGTTCATCCAACCTTGTCTTCTAAAAAAGATTAGCTTATTATTTGCCGCAGCAAAAATGTGTTGAGAGAAACAAAAAAGACATGCTCCTTAGGTTAAATCAGCAAGGTTTCTGCAAAGTCTCAAAATGTTTAAACTGAAGGCATCCACATACCTGACATTTGCCAGTGCTAACGGCAGAAAGAAAGGGTGGGGAGGTTGGGGGGGGGGGTGGACCAGACCTACATTTAATATCTTGGCCATCCTTATCAGACGCAGCCGGGGCCCAGACATGCCTACTTCTTTTGATTGAGCAGTAATGGTCATAAGTCTGCATGTATGTTAGAAATAAAGATGCTTTCATTCAAAAGGAAAGATGGCTGACAGTATTGATTGATTTTTACACTAAAACACTAGTGTGAGGTGTTGGTGTTTTCCTATCACATGAGGAATCAATAACAAGCTGGGAGGAAAATGAAAGGATGTGGGGCTGCATTGTGAACAACTCTCACCCTAGGCTGCTCACGTGGCTCATATGAGAAATACGGGGAGGAAAAAAAAAATCTCATCACATTCACAGATGGCTGCCCAATCCAAGGCAAATGGCAAAAGGGCTCACATGACAGCCAGAGCACCTGTGAAAAACAGCACAGCACAGAGAACATGATGGATTTACAGATGGTTGTCTGAGCAGGGAGATGATGGAAACCCCATCACAAATGTGGTCTGTACCATCTTATTTTCATGGACATTAAATCAAAACACTCCCATTTGCTCAGGGTGTTTTTATTTATAAGGTATAGAGGGATCCAAAACAAGCATTTGTGTCTCTTTGGAATTAAATCCGAATTCAAATTATGGCAGAAAACACAATGAGATCCAGTCAAATGAAACTTGTTTAGCGTGCATTGCATCAAGGCCAACAGACCTCAAAAATACATGTTTTATGTAGAGGAGTAGCAACACTCCTTGCAGGCTACTGTTTCACTAAAGGTCACTTCTAACTAAATGTGAATCAGCCAACTTCCATACTTTCTTATTGTATCACATTTTGCTCCCTCGGGTGATTTGAATGGCAAAGCTCTGCTCAGCTTTGAGGGTAAAGGCGTAGCAGTCCGCACAAAGCTGCATTCCCTCCAAGCCTATTCCCATCCCATACATATGCTAATACTTCAAGTCACAGCTGATCGAAGAACTTACAGTATGAAAGATTTTACAGTTACATTTATTCAAACTAGCTTTTGAAAAATGTATCCGGATGGTGTTGTTAGGCAAAATAGAGCAGACATCCAAGTAAGTCGCCTTGTTTGTGAAGCTTCCGTTCCCCAGCCAGGCAGGCAGGGATCAAAGACCATCTTATTCCCAAGAAAAACACAAACCCAATACCAGGTCAGAGAATAATTCATCCTTTTACATTTGAGACTCACACGATGGAAGACTTCAAATGCCTGTATACAATTATATCACACAAAGAAATATGAAAAAACAACTTTGTGATATGAATTTCCTCTTTATACACGCATTTAATGTGTCATAAGTAAATGAAAAACAATATAGTGTTGAAGTTATTGTGAGGAACTTTTTACTGGTTATGAAACAGTCTGAAAATAAGGGAGGTGTCACGACCAGGCCGTGCCTCCTGTTCTCCCCTGTGTTTTCAGTGACTCTCTGTGTGTGTGTGTGTGTGTGTTATGGGCGTGGCTCCGACTTGGTCTCCTCCTGATTACATTCATTCACCGCACCTGCCCAGTCAACCCAGCTGCCTTCCATCAACTCATCACTCAACGGTATATCTACCCCGGTTCTTCATCCACTCTTCGCCAGATCATTGTTACAACCTCAGTGGTATCCTGGTCGTTCTTGGCGGTGCAGTATAATTACTCACCATGTCTTCCTCTGCCTGCAGTTTGGATCATCCTCCCGGCTCCCCAGTCTGCCTTGTCCTGCCCGGTTTTATACCCTCGCCCTATCATCCTCGGTTCCCTGTTCCTTCACTCCCCACCCTTATCCTCTTGTCATCGGTTCCACCACTTTTCCTCTTGAATTAAACCCTTTTTGTTCACTCAGTATTGCCTGGTTGTGTCTGCATTTGGGTCTGCCACCACGCCCCGTGACAGGAGGAAGGGACGCATAGCATCAATGGAGCTGAGGTGGAGCTAGCTTTAAGTTCTTATGAATCAGCATCAGGATTAAAATCTTGTTGTACAATACAAACCCAGGCCTGATGCGACAGTTCTAAGCACAGCACCACTCTGACCAGAGGAACCAAGGACAAGATGTATGTCAAATAGGATAGTTCCAGGGGGTTATGTATACAATGATGCCACATACTGTAGAGTGCATGAAAATATAAAACAATGTGTGTTGTATTTTTCTGTTTGGTTTGTTTTTATTAGGCATTTTTAATCTTCCGCCTGCAGACAGCACATTAAGGCATGCAATAAAACCAGTTAGGCCATGAGCCCATACCTGTGTGTTTGTGCATAAAAGAGCTCTAACTGCTTCAAACAGGCTATTATCACTCAAGATAATCCAAGGCAAAGTGTGTGGGTAAAGTAGAGAGATGCTGTGTGTGTGTGTGTGTGTGTGTGTGTGTGTGTGTGTGTGTGTGTGTGTGCTTTGAACATAGATGAACAATAGAAATGAAGGATGCTCAGGGGACGTCAGAAGTGATTTATAATTAAAAACATTGACATATCAAAGAGGTTACATTTGGTGTTCAAAGCGATTCAGGAAACACACTTGGCATAATTATTTTGATATGTGTTATTACAGGTTAACAGGCAGAGAGAATACAATTAGGTTCTGGCTGATAGTAAAGTTCTGAGCATTAGATGTGAAGAAAGGCTTTGATGGAATACATTTGCATACATATCTCTCATGTTGCCTCTTTGCTTGTCTGCTCTTGTGCTTTTCGAGCATCTGTTTCACCACCTGTTTAAGATAGAGGATTCTGTCTGCTATTGTGGAGGTTACTCTGCTCTACCTGCTTGTATAGCATTCATTTCATTAGGAGTCTGTTCCATTCAATGTTTAAACAGTGATCCAGAAATGACTTTATATCTTTGTGGGTGTGTCCAGGCAACTTTGTAAGACCTGTGTTGCATCAAAGCAACAGCTTGCCCTGAGGGTGTAACAATAATCTGGATCAAATCATAGAGACCAGACCAGAATTGCAAGATGAGGCTGCCGCAATTCAAACATATGGGACTGGAGAAAGCTGACAGATTGGAGTCTTAATTGTACAAACATTTCATAGAGGCAGAGCTGCTCTGGAAAGAAAAACAACCTCATGGTGCAATTAAACCTCAACAGACAGAGAAAAGGAGCATTCGTGTATTTATTCATGTTAGGAGGCGGCAAGAAAGAAATATTATCAAAGTTTTTGCAGAATTCAATACGATTATGGTTTAAGTTTCATTCTTGACCTTGCAAACGCAGTAGAGAAAACAATCCCACCACTAGGTCCATTCAGTAGCTGTTTTGGAGGTTTCGTTCATATCACATGGTCTTCAATCAGCAGATGGCACACATAATGGAGTTTAAAGGAGTTCTCCAGTCAGTTACTATTCCACCTGTTATAGGCTGGCCACGCAGCGGCCGGACTTCAGAAGCAGGAGGACGGACACAGAGAGTACGTGTAAACCAACCAGGTGTTTATTTCACTGACAAAAAAACAACAAATACATGGCATAACTCTTCAGGGACCACGGGCAGCATGTGGTCCTGGCAGCGACAGCACTAGATGTAATTATGGCAGCCTTATATAGTCTGCCACTAACGAGGACCTCCACATCGCTGTAAGATAGGTGACTCTGCCCCTTACTCTACAACACAATCCCCCTAATCTACAACAAATACATTCAAATGGATGCCTAACATTCTAAGGTCAATTATCTATATGATCTCTATTGTGGTAAGACATCACCATAGAGATCAGAGCCGGCCCGAACAGAGGATTCAATTTCCCTACCACCCTTCTAGTAATTACCACATGGTACCTTCCCGGAACTATAAAATGGTGCTCTTGTACCCTGGAGACTCTTTTAGGAGAACACCCTGGAGAGGAGACACAGCAGAGGTAAGTGCTTTGAACATGCATGTTATTTGAAAGCACTATTAATATATTCAATCATTTTAGTTAAAGATAACCAAACCACTAATATGTTTGTGTCTACAGGCCCGACCTTCAATAATCAATCCTGAGACCATATCGGTACAATAAACCTTTAACTCTGTGTGTGAGTCTCTTATTGTCTCAAACAGTCCACAAATGCCTGCAATGGAGAGGGTCTTTGTCACACACCTCTAACTTTTGGGGACTTGTGAGCGAAAGATTGAAAAAAAAGCAGTCAACACGAAAGCAGCAGAGGCTGAGAGTTTTAGGCCCCATTATGAGTTAAGCCTCCAAATTCCTCCATTTCCCATAATGCAACCTGATAGCATCTTTCATTAAACCCTCCAAGTAAACGCCCTTGTCTTTCTGTTATAAATGTGTCTCCAAGCCCAAGCTGAGATAACCTTGCTGACATCACTATGACATCATCAGACTTGACTAAGCTCCTCCACTGTTTTCACAGGGTGAGAAGAAATGACATTCCCCGTTAAAATGACTATTATCAACTTCACATCACAATGTGTATAACTAGAACAAGTCCTCCAACCCATACGACCACATCGATTGTTTGTTCCTACCGTCTACTACGACCGACAGTCAGCACCTCTGCTGGTGACCGGAGAGCAACACACCCTCAGAACTTAATGTTCGGTTGCAGTTTTAAATACACGGTTGACTTTGTGAAGTGGTCGTAGTTTACTGTTTCCGTTTAATTCAACTGAGATTCACTCAAAACAACTTGAAGTGATGTAACATTGTCTGTTTAGCCAGTGTCTATTTTGAAGAAGAAAAAAAACCAATACCGCCAATATTTATGGGAAGTTTCTTCCCCAGTTTAGCTCTAGGGGCATAACCAACATTCTTACCATCAACAGTTCTCTGAATCAATCATAAACATATTAACACCATCAACCATCCCCATCTATAACAACAGAACCATTGATGGTGAAGTATTTATTTCATAATGAACCCAGACAATCATATTTAGCAATTTTCAGTAGATGCACAGCAGATGTCACTGGATTCAATAAGGATGTGCTGTGTTTGAGCTGAAGCCAGAGTGGTTACCATGGAGAGTTCTGATGGGCTGTGGTTATTCCAACCTTGCTCTGTCACAGAGGCTGAGCGAGGCCAAAAGAGGAAAAGGGTTATCTCGCTCCCTTTTTAACTTTATCTCTTCAACCATATTGTCCCTCCCAACCGATCCCGTGCCTTTTCAAGTCTGTGGCCTCACGACTCCTTTCTTATTATGACAGATAGGGAGAGATAGCACCCTCTGTTCTCCACCTGGGGGAATTCTGATGAGTCATCTCATTTGCGGCAGGTGATTCTGTTCTAACGACAAAATGAAAACCAAAATCTGACAGAACACAATAAATGATGGAAGGAAATGTAAACATAATCACAAACTGGCCTGTGGGCAGAAAAGCCTCGCGCACACCAGCATCCATGAACAGTAATGTAGTGTGCATTCTTGATTTGGACCCAAATGAATCATTTTACACACAAAATGTGTGCTGTTAAAGCTTACCTGAGGGAAAGAGCAGTTGCTGAATGCCCACCCTGCAGTCACATCCAACTACAGGCAGAAACTTGGAAACCATGACT
Organism: Anarhichas minor; assembly: GCF_050575085.1. Classification (NCBI taxonomy): domain Eukaryota; kingdom Metazoa; phylum Chordata; class Actinopteri; order Perciformes; family Anarhichadidae; genus Anarhichas; species Anarhichas minor. Next base: position 20,319,139 of record NW_027466582.1, read on the forward strand.
GCTTTCAAAGGAAGAGGGAGGAGGTGGGAGAAAATGAAAGTGTAAGACAGCAAGGCTGTTAATAAGTAATTCGGCAGAGTTTTGGTCCTGGGAGGCCAGAAGAAAATATATTGATGTCTGAGAAATGCTAATTAAAGAAAGGAGCACACTTTGGTTTGGAAGGCATCCGTCTGCCCAGGCAGTTTGAAATCTCACTGCTGCCTGGGCTAATGGTGCTAGTAATGCCCTTGGGGAAGCACGGCATGAAACACATAGGCGGGTGCTAATGAGTCTCGTGGACCTCTCCGGCACACAATATGAATGAGAGCGATGGAAAGAAGACGCTGAAAGGAAAGAGGGAGCCACAGTTGGTGGAAAACATCTCATATTCTTTTAAAATTTCATGGCAAACAAGGGAAGAGGGATTCTTCGGTGGGCTGGATACACACAGCCAACAGCCAATAGGCTCCATGGAAAGAACACAGTTACATAGAAAACACTCTCACTTGTGCACACATTTTTATTTCCGCCCGTTTCTCTGAAGTGTTAAGTCAAATTGCGTACAATGATTTATGCATGCGAAGTTTGTGAATAAAATAAGAATCTGTAACATAACCAGTAACATCTCTCTTTCAGGTAAATGTAGTATGACATAAGTAAAAAGTAAGTAGTTCACAGCTGGGTTGCATAATATAGGTGCTTTTGGGGCCTTTTGTAAGTTATTTTGGGATACAATGAGTTAGAATAGTAACTTGATTCATTACATTTCATATCTAAACATCATAATGGATCTATAGTTGTTTGGGGCCACAGGCAGGGCCCTACCTTGTCTTTAAAGTCTGGCCCTGATGTTTTCCTCCTGAATCTCAGTGTATATCACCAGTGTTTCTGACCGCAATTAGCTGCAACTTGGGTGTGTTTCTCTAACTGTGAATGGTGGTATCAGCAGTCGTAGAGGAGGTACTCAAAACAGTACTACACAGTATTGCATTCAAATTTCATCCAGCCACCAGTCAGCAAGACCAGCAGCAAGGAATCTGTCTGTCTGCGTGTGCGTGTGTGTGAGAGAGTTGTGCCTTGCATATTTAAAAAAACGTTAATCGGATCTACTTCACTTCAGTGCTGTCCTACTACAGTTGAGCCACCTCCTAATAACCTTATTATGACGCCACAGCTACAGGTTATTAGGGTTGTTCGGTACGCATTACGAACCGAACAATACGTTTGAATAATACTCGTGCATTTGGAAAATGGAAAAGCTTAAATTGTGGGAAATATAATGTTCTCTCGGTGGAGCCACTGCGCTCAACCTGGCAACCCACCCGACGTAACAGCCAACGTGCTGTCTGACACGCCCACCACGGAAGAACAACAGCAGCACACACGCTGAAAACTCTCCTCACAGGAGAGAATGTTTAGCATTTTAATTAACAATCTTAGTTTAAGGTGTTAGCATGCTAACATGCTAACTAGCACTAAACACAGTGGAACTGAGGCTGGTGGGAATGTCATTAATTTTGCAGGTTATTACAGTTCGTCCAGAGGGGGACATGAATGCGAGTACCTAATCCCACAGCAATCCATTTAGTAGTTGTTACTAGATACTACAAATGTCGACCTCGTGGTGGAGCTTTAAATCAGTGGATTGATTCATCATCAAAGAACTATGAATGCTAATCCATCTAGTAGATGTAGAGATATTTATCAGAACACTTTTACCTGCTGGTATTAAAGGTCATTAGGATTTACCCTCTGGGGACCCTGAATGTCTGCACCAAACTTCACAGAAATCCGTTGAATCCGTTTCACTAGAAACCTAAAACGTGAAAGTCAGATGATCACCGAAGTCAATAGAATGAACCATTACTTTCTTGAAAAATTACACCGTAATAATTGTTTCAGTCCAGAAGAAAGTGGTGGACGCAGCGACAGACATTGTGCCATGCGGCTAGTGTGGCCAAAAAAAACATAATTACATATAGAAACAATCCACTTGCACACATGCTTTCATTTCTGCCTGTTTGTCATAAGTGGTCGGCCAATTTATACTCTGTTTAATCTGTGCATTCTATTAAACATCCCTATACTGGCAAATTTCCCAAGAGAATAGAAGAATAGCTCATAAATGACAGGCTTGTATGATTTCTTGACATTTGCCTGAAGCAAATAAGGTGCAGTGAACAAACAGAAACAAATGAACCATCTGTGTATCAATGGGCTTCTTATGTGCCATGTACACATGAGATGTAAACACTGCGGCACCTTCTTCTACAACATGAAAAAAATCTATTCCTGTAGGTGGTGTTTACCCCGTGCTCTCTGAGGAGTTTATTCAAATCAGTTTTACATGTAGGTTTGTTTGATCTCGTGAAGTTAAGTATATTCTGTTATTCCTTCAAATCATATGCAGCAGATATATCATTCTTAATATGGTAAGTGCTCAAGTAGCCTTTTACATGTAAAGTATTTGTTTCAACACAATCAAAGCCACACTTAGATTGAGGGTGATGAAATGTACATTGATGATTCCCGTATTTAATAGGCAAATTTATGTTTAATGCATTTCAAGAGCGTGTTGCCTGCTGGAATAATCTTTATTGCATGCTGCTTCATTAGACGTCCTCCACGGCTTGATAAAATGAAAGTGTCTTATATCTCTACAGTATTCGCTCTCTGTCCCAAGAGAGATAGCAATCTGAGGACGGAGGAGAGATATCGCCTTTGTAGTGGCAGATCGTCAGAAAGAACGAGATCCAATCTTTCTCTTTCTACCTCTCCCTCTCTCTCAGATAGGGCTGATAAATTGCGCATGCACGGTCTTTCCCCAAGTTCCTTTTCAAAATATGCGATGCACGTAAATGATTAAGTAGAAAGCAAGTGTATTAGAGCAGATACCTCATAACCAGGAGATAACTCACATAACTTGTGACAAAGATTAGAGTTTGATTAGACACACAGATTGTTTTATTGATCTCCGCGCTTCCATCGGATCTGATAAGAGCATTAATTCAAAGCGTCCCATTAAATGATGTAACCTTGCTGCCTAATGGGAAAATTCACTCCTGTGCTTCAGCATGTAACCGTCCATTGAGCTGAGAGGTGTTTCCAGTCGTGAAATGTAACTAAAGTAATTTCCTTCAGTAGGGAACTACACTTTTGAGGTACTTGGTCCTTACTTGAGTATTTACATTTTTTGCTATGTTATACTTCCACTCATTTACATTTCAGAGAAAGATATATTTACTCAACTGCAATTTTCTGACAGCTGTTGGGAACAAAAAGGAGCGTGTTTGAGTTATCAGCAAATGTGAAAAACTAAAGTATTGACATCAATATAATTATTAATGTCAGTAAGATTATTAACGATTATTAATAATAATGGGGGACCACCCTGAGAACAGGGACCAATAACCAAACGATAAACGAAGTCTCATAATTAATATTCACTCACAATGTCAACAGTCAACGTACTATTACACATTCAGAGTGAAAGTGAAGGTGTTGAGTACGAGCACAGACCACATATCAGCTATCATCACAATACACATGCACAAAGTAATCACAGACAGCTGCTCCTATAACAGTTTATTAAGTTCCAGTAATAATGATCTAGTCAACTAATATCTAAAACTAACAACAAATACTATACCTCTATGAGCTCGCTATCTAAAATCAACAAACTGTAGTAAGAGGTAGATTGTGTGTGTGTGCATGTGTGTGGTTGGGGGGGGGACGAGAGAACAGCTTCAGACAAACTACGAGGCAATCTAAAACGTGGCCACGTCACGTGGGACTACACGTTGAAGATAGATCGAACTATCAAAATGGAGGTGTAGTTTCTCACGTGACCACAAAATGGCGCGACTCTAAAATAGCGAGATCGCATTATCTACACGTGACTGAAGCAGTTAGCTTGACATGTAGCTTAACGCTATATGTGTGTGTGTGTGTGTGTGTGTTAGTAGAAGAACAGAGAAAGCAAACAAAACAAAATAAATCCTCCAAAACAAGCAGATCTTCACCGCCGCGGTGGAATACGGAGGATTGTTGTTTCATCTACAGAAACACGGCTGACGATCTTTGACCCGCCTAACTGCGGTTCTGACCTTGGAACCGATGAAACAACAAGCTACAGAACGGTGACTGAAAACACGATTGCAGCAGTATGAAATACAGTCATTTCCACACAACATTAGGGTAACGATCTTGGTCATTAATCTCTGCGATTATTGAGCATACACAACACCACGTTGTAAAATGACACAAACAAGATAATAAACACTATGACCTAAATCTGCCCAGACTCTCTTAGCCTTACGTTGAGATGACTTCGTGGCGGTCGATGTGGTCCTTCTGAGTTCCTCGGTTCACCTCAGAATCGCGCGCTCCTTGCTCTGCAATAAATTCTCTCTGTGGCAGAGAAGTTCTTCGGCTCAGTAAGAGAATTCTTCATCCTTGTAACCGGCATTAAGTCGACTTGATTGGAAAGAGAAGTTATCCTCTTTCTCTGAAGAATACGTTTCTTCACTTCTGTAGGCAAGTTGTCCGCTTCCCCTTTTCCTCAGGATGTGAAAAAGTCTTACATTCGTCCAGCGAATGTAAGACTGAGGACCTGGTTTCTTCTAAAAGCAGCTGCATTGTTGTTTGCCTCCTTACTTGTGAATTGAATCGCGTGGAATGGCGGTGCATTCAGGGGCGCTCAGTGGTTTTATAAGTTGGTGGCATCCGGTCGTAAAACCTGAAGTCCCGTCTCGGCATTCCTGCCCTCATACAATGAGAGCAGAGGTTTTCTCAACCAAACTACCCAACTATTTCACATGTAGGTGTGACATTCTTATCAACCCAAATCAGGCCCCTGAATGAACATACAGGCCAGATCCATTTGTTTCAAAGCACATGGTCAGAAGCACCGGGTCCGAAGCACCCGGTCCCATCACAGCTAGAACTCTAGCTGTGATGGGACCGGGTAGTAGTTATTTATATTCATGTATTTAGTAGTGCTGGGCAACGATTAACATTTTTAATCGCGATTAATCGCATGTTTTATTTGCAATTAATCGCAATTAATCGCATTGTTATGCGCAAAGTTCAATAATGAATTCAAAAGTAGTCTATTGTGCACTTTTATTTTAAAAGTACTGCTATATGAACAAAAGTGCAATAACATTTGGTTTGCAAACACTTTAAACAAATCAGGTTCTTGTTAGCAGCAGTATTCCCTTTACACAGTAGCAGTTCTATCTCTTCACTATCTGTGCTCAGTGTGTGACTGTATGTGAAACGTTCCACTGCTGTGCAACAGGAATAACATGTTTCAGCACGTTTCATCAAGATGTCTGTCTTCTGTCTTCATGACAGTCAGAGCATGTGAATGCAGCTCTACTGTTCATCAATATAATGCTGTAACTCCGAGGTGATGATGGTTACCCAGTTTATTAAGTCCCAATAATAATGATCTAGTCAACTAATATCTAAAACTAACAACAAATACTATACTTCTATGAGCACGCTTTCTAAAATCAACAAACTGTAGTAAGAGGTAGATTGTGTCTGTGTGTATGTGTGTGTGTGTGCATGCGTGTAGGTGTGTGTGTGTGTGTTTATACATGAAAGTATTGATGATAATATTCATATAATACATAACACTTCACAGTTTTCTTCCTAGTCCATCATCTCTGCGAAGTATCGCAACTTCCAAAGTTGTTTTAAGCCAAACGACGATCTTTTCCTAAACCTAACTAAGTATTTCACGATCTATTATTTATTTTGAAAAGACTGTAGTCGTGTAAGGAACGGAATTTGACACGTGTTGCTGGCTTTCATAAGGTAAAACACAAAGAATGACAAGTAACGAACTGTTGTATGAGGGTACGTTGCCCAGCTGCTTCCCACTCCCTCAGATTATCAAATACCAGCCTCTTATGTTCCTCTCCAGTTCGTCATTGTTACTCTATGGTGTTTTGTTTGCTGTCTGCTGGACCTTCTTCTCCATCTCTTCAAACTATTGATGCCTTCGAGCCTACCCATGGTCATAATCTGAATCCTGTATTCCCCACACCGTCACACATTTGGCATTATATTTACTTTTACTGTTGTTGCTTTAAGTCCTTTTTGCAGATAATACTTAAGTAAGATTCTGAATACTTTTACATCATTGTGTTACTACACTTAAGTTAGATATCTGAATACGTCTTCCACTCCTGGGTATTACAGGAAAACACAGGAGCATGCGATGAGACACGATCATGCACTTCACAATTACAGCTCGCTTCAAACTGGGAAGGTGAACGGTTAATGTTCCCGGGCGCTCACCTAACAATGGACACCAGAGGTCATTAGCATTCATGGCGACTCTCGGCTTCCCCTCGCCATTGGTCCCACTTCATCACTTAAACAGCGAGCTTCTAACCCTGGCTTTGTTTCATGGGTGCGTCCGTGTCTGATAAGGGCCCCCCTGACATGGCTGACATCATTAATCACCAGCACTGTGGGAGGACACGGTGGGCAGGTTGAGAGCAGCAAGTACCACCATCTCCCCCTGTGGATCCTTTTTAACGGTGCCATGCTCCTAATTAACAGGGCTGGCCCTCTCTTTTTGCAGATATACATCAAAATGCATGCAGGGAGAGAGGTAAATAATGGCAGACAAACAGGCAGTTTACTGCTCTCTGTCAGAGACGTAAAGAAAGCAAGAGAGATGAGTGAATCAGAGAGCCTGTGTGCTTGTACTGTATGCGAGCGATAAAGACAGAGAGACAGTGAGGAAGAGAGGGAGGCGAGACTCAGTGGACAGAAAACTGATATTGCCAAGTACGTGAAAGGTGGAACCGCAAATGTCAGCACCATCGATAACACCGCCTTGTTGGTGACCATTTTTTGGTCTTCACATTAAGCGCCCAGGAGGGCAGTAAAAACAGCTGAACTGCGGAGAGATGAAACATGGGGCCAAAGCTTTAATTTTACTGCTCATGCAGGCTGCTGGAACCAACTTTTAATTGCCCGTTGCAGATGATGGATTAAAAAAAAGCAAGGCTGGGTGTACTTACACACAGCTCTGTCCGTCAACCAGCTTACACTTAAACTGTTTCGAGGATCCTGGAACAGTGTGATCATTAGATGGGCCTGTGATTCAGAGAAAAACTGTGTACAGTGATAAAAGGAGTGGTGAATATGATTATTTTCTACAGTCATAATTGTATTACTTTTCTTGAATGAATGAATATTTGAATTGGTGGATTTGCATAGTGATAAAACACAGTAGATGAGAAAGAGATGCAGATTGCTTGTGTGTGCAGGTGAGATTAGAACAAAAGGTGTTATATAACATTTCCCCTCGGTTAGCATTGACATAAACAAAACACCAGATAGGAAATGTGTTACAGAATGCAGGAAATGATGTTCACATTTTTGCTCTTGAGAGTTAACTTAAGGTGTCCTATCTCCGTAGAAATGTCCCTGCTATACTCATAACCACTCCTGTCACCACTAAAATGAAGGACACTTAGTTATCACCCACACCTGAGAACAAATAAAATGAATATAAAAAGATGCTCCAGTCAGAACACAATAAACCTCATTAATTATTTTAAATGCCAGGTACATGCAGACATTCCCTCGCAATTCATTCTTTCTTTTGAGTAAGGTACCTCAGGGAGTTTGTCCCACTCTGAATATAATTGGCAGTAACACCAGAATTTGAATCTAATGAAATATCAGTCAACATCATTTATTGAGGAAGACTTAGTCCCCTCGGGCACAGTCGCAATAATCAGAGCAAGTTCAGCCAATCACTGGCAGCAATTTAGCAACAATTACTGCAGTTGTTCTGGGGTGAAAGTAGCCAACAGAATAGCCAGAGTACCGAGTACAATTTCATCTTATATATATACAGTATATATATATATATATATATTGATATATATATATATATTTATATATATATATATATATATATATACTGTATATATATATAAGATGAAATTGGATTCAATGGAAATTCAGTTGTTTTATTTTAGAATAAGTAATTTATATTAGCACTTTTATTTACTGTTGAAATTGCATCTTCTTTGACCAAGAAAGAAAAGGGACCTCAAACACAAAAGGATACAAATATTTTCAAGGATAATTTAGGATAGTATAAAACACACTGCTTGTCATCTTCACTGATTCACATCACATTTTGTAATTTGCAGTTTTATTAAATTTGCCGTATCGATATAGTTTTTCTTGTGTGATACTTAAAAATGTGATTCCAAATATGTGAATGGAAACACAGCTCATGCAACCTCTTCTTCTTATTTTCCTCATGGAAGGAAAAAAAGTTAACACGCTTGCTAACTGTCTGTCAGCAAGCTCAAAAGTTGTATTTGTATTATTGACTTCTGTCTCATAACAGCGATGGACTCCGACTCAGGAGATAAATTAGTAGATGGAGCTAATGAGCTATGATAGTTTCCTCCATTTTGGACTCTCCAGCTCTTCGTTCCATTAAAATTTTTTGGTCAACACAAACAATTTGCACAGATTTACGTTGTCTCAGTAAAGCAACATTTTAACTTTGTACGTGCTGGTGCGACAAAGCCTTAACAACTTTAGCTGTGTGCTAAAAAAGAACTCCTTACACACCTGCAGCAAGCACAATGTGACAGATGGGGGTTAATAAGTAAGATGTCAGGCACTAACAGGATACAAGGGACTTATTTGACAATAAGTTACAGTGAAACTGTTAAATGCTTGTGTGAAGGTCTGAACTCAAACATCATTTCTGTTTCCATTTAGTCATAATATATCCGTAGAATAAGAAAAGAATGTATTGTTATGGTGTTCTACTACGCCCAGATGTTGTCTACGTCCAGAATGTATTCATGAAATGTATTTATTGGTTGGCACACTATTTTGTCTCATATTCTATACAAAACCCAAATGCAAGACTCACATTTTAATTATTTCAGGTAAAATAATACAACATGAGAACATTATTATTAGTAGACTTTGTAACCCATCTTTGAATATCTCTTTCAGTTTCCCCCCTCATGGACAAAAACTCACCTTAGCTACTGTGGAAGGTTCACCTTCTCTCACCTCTCTCTGAAGAGAAACCTGCACTCTTGAGGGTAAGAACAGGGTAGGACTGGAGAGTCAAGAGGTCAACTGTGTGTGTGTGTGTGTGTGTGTGTGTGTGTGTGTGTGTGTGAGAGAGAAATTAAAGGAGACAGTGATGAAATGATTCCTTTCTGTTTGTGAGCATGCAGAGAGAAAACAGGCAACGTGATGCTTGACGACCAAAGCCCCTGCGCCATGGGAGGGCCTGGCGTCGACTGGGAGTAATTATATGTGTGAGCATTGTGCTGCCCCGTAGCTTCTAAGAACCCTGTTTATAATGATCTCCTCTGACAAAGTCACACATAAACTGCACACACATGCACCAAAACCAAATTCATATTGTTTCAATCAGTCCCTCGGGCGTGCTAATTGTGGCAATCAAGAATCGATTTACATCTGCTGTATCATCCATGTTGGTTGGTCTCATGTTTTAACAAATGAGCTGAGATGAGTTTTTGTGGGTGTAAAGGCTGTTGTAGTGGAGTTATTAGGTCATTAATCTTCTGTAGTCCTGAACAAGTAATCGCGTTGCATCACGTTCTATTCCTGACTTGGACAGGATGTATCGGGTGATCAGATATGCTGAAGCGATCGCAGCGTCTTCGTTTGCAGTGCAACACATTCCCAATGAAAGCACTCGTCTCGGTTACACCTAAACAATTGAGGCGAGCTCTCCCCCACTAATCCATAGTGAGATTCCTGTCGGTATTACAATTGATACTGCATGATGAACTTTAATGAGATGCTTTTGAAAAGATGAGCCCAAATCAGCACTTTTGCTTGGATTACAGGCACAGCGTGGAGGGAGAGGAAGGAGGGAGAGGAAGGAGGGGGGGGGGGGGGGGTATTTTGCCAAGTGAGGGGAAAACGGTATTGATCCATATGCATTGTCTCGTTAATTTTGCCAGAGGTGTGGATTCCTCGTGATCAATATCTAGCGACTGCATCTTTATTCTTCTGTGTAACCTATTACTGTCGGTGAAATGCGAGGCCAGCACCACAATTAGAGCTCTGGAGCGGGCAAGGCCAATCAATAGTGAAATGTATGATCTGTACAGCAGGAAGCAATAACTAGTCAAAGGTACAGGGTGTATTCTTCCAAGGCTAAAGGCTAATCTGGGTGAGTGACTCCATTTTAGTCAATGGCCACCATGGTTCTTCAAAGCCGGGTTTTAATAGGAAAAGGCTACATGGCTATATTCAATAGGGCTTCAGGCTCCAGGGTCATTTTCATCTATCTGTGGCTGTTATGAAAGTAATGATCTGCTGACTTCTTTTGCTGTTTGCATGACTCACCAAACGACAACAGAGGTTAAACAAACTCTCAGAGTAAACGGGGCTGAGGAAACATATTTGGAGGCCTTGCAGAAAAATCACGAAATGCTCTCATCACTTCAAAAACTAACAACAGGAATGTGAAACCAGAGAAGAAGAGTTAGAAATAAAATGAATAAACTGTCAGAAATATGCAAATAGAAAACACACAAAAAAGAAATTAGAAGGACTCCTGGAACTTATACTTTAAAATAAACTACTGAAGCGTTTCCATTGAGATCAAGAAACCAGAGCAGGATGTGCATGGACATATCAGGGCGCCAGCATGGGTAAACACACATTAGAATAACAAGTTTAAAACAACATCTACTCATTAATCATTTTATCATTATGGGTTAGCTAGTTAGCTGCTCTGCAAAATAATGGATGTAGCTCTACTCTATTTGTTAGTGAGGAAAACAGCAACCATTGAAACATTACCTGCTGTTTGTCCTACAAAGTGAGGACAAAGGAGGGGAGGTCGGTATAAACAGTGTACAGATAGGCGAAATAACAAAAGAGCATTAGCAAAATGATTAATACAGAGTTTATGCTATTAATGCTAATTTGCATGCAAATGAAATACCCGCGACTAGTGGTATTTAAAAAGATAATTGTCAGTAGTTGTCGCATGTGTAAAAATAAGATAACACAGGCAGCTAAAAGTCGAGATAAAATAATGGATGAAAGCACAGATAGAACAATAGATAAAATAAGTCACATAATACAATTAACATATAAGATAAGTTTGGAAAAGCCAAACGTTAAAAGTGAGTCTAGAATGCATAATGCACTATTAACACTTCAGCAAATTCCAGTGCTTCACAGGTCCACTCAGTTTGTAACTGAGACCCAACCTGGGACCCAAGTCGGTGTAGGTCCAAGTAAAATTCAGGCGAGACAAAGACCCTGTTTACACCTGATATTAAATTGTGTCATGGGTGATTGGATCACAAGTGAACAGAGCGAAATGAAATGTAAAGGATCACCAAGACACATTGTGATCCGATCACTCACACATTTGCCGAGATGGTCCGGGACGCATTTGATCACATATCTCTTGTAATGTTAAAGCTGTCAGGGATGCAGGAAAATACGTCATCAAAGCTTTGGCTCTCCTTTTGTTCCTCCTTTTTTCTCATCTCCACTTGGTTCTCAGATCGCATAAGCTGGCTTTGTCTGAAAGTTCCAAACAGCCCATAAAAATGACTTATGATTGCGTCAAACATCTTGGGTGATTGAGTTTGCTCGGAACGCACCAAGGAATAGACCCAGTCTGTATTGCTTTGATTTCTTCTACGTCTTCTTCCAACTTCCGGCAGACTAGGCATTGGAAGCATATTTCTGCCTCACGCTGGTTAAAAACAACAACTGTTTTTGGTCTTTCCAAACTGAGTGCAGAGGAAAAGGAAACGCGTTGCTACTTTTTATATGGAAGGTATGTCATGATTATGATACTCTTGATAGTCTTGAAAGAGCAAACTAATTAGGACTTTAAACATACTGATGATAATGTGAATAATGACGACATGGGAGAGGTGATTAAGCCAATGGCATCATGGTTTACCATGGAATGATGTAAATGTTTCCATGTAATCAGCGTTGCCAAGCTCAGCGCTGATGACAGGTCTGCAGCTGCAGAGCGAGATGACATATTTGCATAGCGCAACGCTTCCCCGCTGTATTTTCACATCAGCACTACAGTGGCTGTTAGCATATTAGGCTGTCCTTTTCTGCCAGTCCCAGCCACGGTTTACAAGTAAACGGAGTGACTATAAATCACTGCTAAATCACACAGCAGAACTAAGATTATGTTTAGAATAATGCCATAGCTATAAATCTTCCATGCTGCTGACTGGACCAGACAAAAACCCCAGTTTATTCTGGGGCTTGTAATATAATTTCCAATTCAGATTAACCTGACGTTGATGGATTGTATCATCATTTCCTGAAAATGTAAACTGACTTTTTTTGTTGACGGGCTAACAATTTGACATTGTGTGGGTGGGCGGCTCTGTCAATAGTTTGGGGGAATAAAAATCACATCAAATAGATTGTCAAATTTTGAAGTTTTCATTAACTTTGAGAAAAAGTTTGTCGGACAAACTTTGCTGCTTTTCTTTCCAACATGTCACCACTTCGTATAATGCATCCCATTGCCTGTGCAGTAACAGAGAAAAAGCTTATCGATATTGGTGGATTGTGTGTCTTACAGCCCCATGGCTTTCTCTTTCTTAGTGCAGAGGCTCTTACTGAAGAACAGTGATGGCTGTTGGTCATTTGTATATGGATTTCACTACCACGTTTGAGAAGTTGCAGCTCTCAGGTATTCACTGCAGCATGAAAAGCAATAAATAGTAGAGCTATCTCACCGTTAAAGTCCACTTACGTCCTGAGGGCCCAGTGCTCTATATGTAAATGAGAGTGCCTTGTAACAAGTACGCACACATATATAGACTATTCTCTCTCTTTCTTTCGTACTCCGACACACACAAGCTTTCATGTGCACATACACACACACAAACACACATTGGCCAAGTGATTCGTGTTCTGCCTTCGATGAAAACAAAATACTCAATGAAGTCCTTTCCTTCAGCAGGGTGGACGCGAGGTTACTGCGCCCTCCTCCACCATTCAAGTGTGATGCCTCTGTGTTCCTCTTGTTTTCCTTTATTTCCTCCGCCTCACACCGGCTCAGAAACAATTGAATAAGACAGTGTTTGCAGAGCTGTTAATATCTTGAAGACCATTGGTCGGTTTGGAGGTACTTCTTTGTTTCAAAGCGGGCCTTTCAGCTTTCAATCCCAATATTCGGACCAGAGATGAAAGCCAGAACATTGTTTTCAGCCCCACCCCTCCCCAAAGTCTGGAGGTAATGCCAGTTAATCACACACATCAGAGAGAGGCAGCAATGACCTTGCGTGTCCACCGCTCATTCCCATGAGCGGTGGACACTTCATGACAGAGAGGGTTAAACGGGAAGCTGCGAAAAAAAAAAAAAACTTTAATTATGGAGTGGGTATTTAATTAACTATGACAACATAGTTTGGCTTAACGAGACTTAAGTCTACCAACCATTCTCTGTAGCTTCTCACAGTTGCTCAGGGCAACTCAACATCTTCGCCAGTTAGCCACAAAAATGAGTGGGATGCATGCCAAAGCTTTGTAAATATACACAAAGATTAAACAGCTCTACCAACATCCCTCCTGGAACACGGGGATTGAAGCTTTAATGATGATATTTGATGCAAACTATTTTAAATAGAAGCTTTGGTTTCTTCAAAGATGAAACACAGCTGTCTAACATGTGGTGATTTATTCTACCTCTCACTCCAAGCTGGGGCTGACCTCCAGAAATGGTTTTCTTCCGGACAAATAATTAGGCTACATGTTACAGACTCGTAATAAATTAGACTGGTGCCACACAATTATTAACAAGGGTCACCCATGCAAACTAGATTCATGACCATAGTCAGGAACACTGATCAGGTCATTGTTTGGCATTAACATGTATCAGCTCCCTCTAGAAGGTGAATGGGCCTGTCATCACCTTTAACTTAACCTTAAGTCTTCTGACTTCTAGGTAGACCGACACAACAAGTGAAGAAGCAGTGTCTAGTGCAGGGGTCGGCAACCTTTACTGTCCAAAGAGCCATTTTGCCCTATTTTCCACCAAATAAAATTTGTCTGGAGCCGCAAAAGCTATTTGATATCACAGCTTATAAAGTTTTATATATAGTTATATTATATATACAAAAACTATAGTTTGTTGTATTTATGAAAATATAGAACAAGAATAAAGACAATTCTTGACATTTTATTGCTGTTTTACCTGTTATAACAATATCAAACTCTTATGTGGGAATAATTAACATATAAGATTCTGTTCATTCTTGCTTATAAATTATATTCTCTCTGAACACGTTTCTCTTTTTGGAGAACGTCATGTGAGATAACTTGCGATTAGCGCAATATTCCTGCTCTTCTTTCTATTTCCTCGTCTCTCCCCGTGTGTCACGGTGTGTGTAAACCTCGCTCGAGTCAGGAAACCTGTCAGAATACTCATATTTGATTGGCTGAGCTGCATCACCTGATGTGATTTACAAAGCATTGGTCGGTGTGTTTCCTGCACCGCCGAACAAGTACCGTAACGGCTGAATAAGAGGCGCTGGTTAAAGGCGCTTAATATGTACCGAATATGTATAATTCCGAATTATCTATCGGATTTATGTACTAGGTCCGGATCTGGTTCGCCAGTTGGGGACCCCTGATGTAGACTCAGGGAGCCGCAACAGGGGCTAAAGAGCCGCATGCGGCTCCCGAGCCGCAGGTTGCCGACCCCTGGTCTAGTGGAAAGCATTCCCGCAAAAATCACATTGAGCAGAAACAAAGAAAAAGTTTGCTGTTTGAGTAAAACTCTCTATGCTCAACTCAATTCTATCATTGACTATGTAACATGTGATGCCATTACAGCATTTGATAGCTGACCTAGATAGTCTTGTCCTGCTACCTGCTCATTTCTGCTGGCTGGGTAATAGCCTGGCAGTCCAATCTACCCGGCTAACTCCCTGAATGCTAACCCTGCTAGCTAACGGTCTGTTTCACTTTAACACAATCCAAATGCACACGATAGTTTCTACAAGTCACAGTAATAAGATATTATAATAACACAAGCATTTTGTCAGGCTTTACTGACTTCAAATTACCATTAATGCTAACCAACACATATTCACTCAAAACTCATCAACTACCTCAGCTTGGTCAGTTGCCCTACGCTTCAAACTATGACGCTCTAGGTTCCCATCTAGATTCTCTTGACTTGGACTATCAGGGACGGCATGTCAAGTTTATGCTCGTGCATACAGTCTCTTTAAAAATATACTTCCAACATGGGTTTACATAGTTTTTAGGTTTTCTAATGTGGGAATAAAACTACTTTTGGTTACATTTTGAAAAAAATTTAACCGTAACTGTTTAAATTGTAATTTTTAAAAACTATGCTTGTTACCCAACTGGCATTAGTAAAGCATGTGAGTTACATAACAAAACTACGTTAAAATAAGTCAATGTTGACTCCTTTTTCAAAGTCCTGTGTTTGTGTGACCCGCCAGTTTGTCCTCCCTGCCCAGTCTAATTGGACTTTTTGCTTAAACTATGTAAGTTGCTCAGATCACCTAAAAAGCACATGCACATAGCCCAGACTTGCATGTTAACTCAAATTCATAGTATCATATGCGACCAAATTAAATATCTTCAGTGTTTATAAGAGTTAACACTGCATTCTGTCACCAAAATCATCCCATTGCAGTTGTCTTACCTGTGAAAAACACATTTACGACAATAGTTAGCAACACTGGCGACTCCATGTGCATGAGCTATAACTCCCCTAGAGTGATGCATACTGTCAGACTGTAGCAAAGCTCACAACAGAAAGCCCGCTGCTGACTGTTTTTCCATATTAACACACAGACACATGTACACTTAACAGCCTCTGGCACTAACTGTGGCACAATAATAGTTTACATGTTTGTCTGTTTTGAAAAGGGGGTTACAGGGGTTAACACTACTTTCATGTCTCAAATGTAGGCTAACCTATACTACGCACGTCAAACAAAACTGTGTTTACATTCGTTATTATTTGGCAGATGCTATTCATGTCCAAGTGTCAGAAGCCAACAATACCTTTTGTACCTGGGCAGAGTAGCCAATGTGGCAATTTACACCTGGGTACATGAAGCATGGCAGAGACAAACACCCAGGTGTCCTTACACAACAATGCTATTTGCACCCAACCTAGTCACACATGACAAATTGTAAGTGCATGTAGCCTACTTTAGGCTACTTTTCCGAAAGCTAACCAAGTACTTTTGTTTCTGTTGCCTAAACCTATCCAAGTAGTTTGGCTACCTAAACCTAACCAAGTAGTTTGGCTACCTAAACCTAACCAAACTGCGACTGAAAACTGAAAGGAGTAATCATTTTAAAAGGTTTGACCCATTTATCGACCACAACTTACTACTAGATATTCTTTGTAACTAATACTATTAATATTAATACTAAATCTTTACTTTTCAGCTAGCTAACTAAGTAAATAGCTGGATAGCTGCCAAGTGACTACTATCACCTGGTTGCAAATAGACACTCCGTTATTAATAATGGACTACGATGTGGTAAGAAATTCAATATTGAGATATATCACCATTTCCCACATTTAAGTTTGTCATTGCTATTCCAAAAGCTCAAACCATTAGGCAGTGCAAATAGAGAGATATTTGTGGCTGAAATTGCTGTCGCAGAGGGGAAGCACACTGGGGCAGCCGTGGCATCGACAATGCTCGCTGTGCTTCACTTACAGGGCAAAGTACCCAAACAGCAACCCATTTTTTTTAACCAAGAATCAACAGCATGAATTAATTTCCAAAGGCCTCTCCCTACAGTTTTAACTTACTTACCTCCTCATTTATCCAAAGCACAGATCATTAAAATATCCTAAAATACCACTGGTGAAAAATGCCCACAGCAAAATGGCGAGGGACTGTGACTCATTATTAGATGTTGCATTATTTCCCTTAGCTGTTAAATGGGTTTTTCCTGTTAGATTTGTTTTATGTAGGGAAGCATTCTGGTTCTCGTAAACTTAAATTCACCGCAGGCTTTCCCTTATAAAGAGGGAGAAATTGTGCATTTTGAGATTGAAGTCAGCGATCTCCCCAGAGAAAACAATGCGTCAATGTTTTGTTGTGGAGAAATGGTGCAAAAGTATCTTCAATAAGGCGTGATATGCAATATGACAGGCTTTACCATGGGTGAACAATTTTTGAGCAAGCTAACCATCCCTTTCTGTCTATCTCTGTGCAGTACTGCCCTGCATGCAATTGTAGCCCGTGCCCAGCTCGATCATAAATGAAAGTGACTTTGAGAGCAAACAAACAAACAGAGCTTAAGTGAATCAGTTAGAAAGAAAGAGGCATGTGGCAGGCAGGCAGGTGATGGATGGTGGCGCATAGGAGCCGTGACTTTTGGGTAAGTGACAATGACACACATAAAGGCCACCATTACCCATTTTAAGATGCGGTTAAAATCCTTATCGACCCGCCCGCCTCACTTGCCAATATGCCAGAGCATCACGCCAGCTGGAGCTGGATGGCAGGCAGGGAATGATTTGCATTGACGAGAACCAGCCCCGTCCCCTCTCAATAACACACACACACACTTTATACATAGACAAGTATCCTTATGTGAGCAGGCTCTACACCCAAAAGAGAAAAACACCAGTAGTAGCAAATCATTGGTGGATACCAAAGGCTTCACTCTGCAATTCGCCACAGATGCACTTTAGACTGAAGTGTGATGCAGGGTCAAATTAATGCCTGACACCAATTTGGACGAGGACACTTTCTTCCACGTCTCCTAATGCTGCCAGAGACACTCACCTGTGCCGAATAATTGCATGAAATTGTAGCTCCTTCCTCACTTTGCGAATCTGCACTTGAGGCAAGTTCAAACATCCTGAAATGCACAACCATAGCATACGAGTTCACCAAGGTCTGGACCTCGGTGATTATTTCCTAAAAAGCCCACTGTCTCTCTGCGTCTGAATGACGTGAAACCTCTTGAGACTGACAGTCATCAATAAGACTACTATCTGTGGTGAGGTGACTGGAGGAGGCAGAGTGTGTGACAGCACAGGTGTGTTCATTGGAGCCATTTTACACACAAAAACTAGATGAAAACTAAAATCCTACTTGGTGATATATTCACAGTATTACAATTTATTATTGAAAACTATTGATCCTCTGTTCTGCGATTCTTTAATGCTCTATTAAATTATTTAGTTTTTACCAATAAACAGCTCCACAGTTGACTAGGAGATTCAGTATCAGACAGTCCGGCCTTCTCCTCTGTGAGAGTGAGGGGTGTGATGGTGAGACAGCGCTGATGAAATATTGAGCGGAGCTCGATTTGAGTTTGAGTTGGCTTATATCTTTTACAGTCGAGAAGGTGTTATGGAATAGTTCTGGCTCAATAGCACAAGAACAAATAATCCGAATCAGAACCGTTTATTGACATGGTATGTTGAACATACAAGGAATTTGACATGACGGGTGGTGCATAACATTTAACAATCAACAATAATCAACACAGTGCCAAAAGTAGAAGCATATTAAACTTTACAGTAAAATATAAAATAAAGTGCACAAATGAACAGATAACAGGACTATAAACAAGTGAGATGTAAGTGTAATGTAAAAGTGTTGAGTGTATTTAAATAAGAAACCTAGAGGGATGTGCAGGGGAGTGACCGGTAGGAAATTGTCCTGGGAAGAAACTGTTCATGTGTCGTGAGGTCTTGGTCCTGATGGACCGCAGCCTCCTGCCAGATGGAAGGGGCATGAACAGTTTGTGTCCAGGGTGAGAGGGGTCGGCTACAATCTTTCTTGCTCGCTTCAGGGTCCTTGAGGCGAACAAGTCCTGGAGGGACGGCAGATTGCAGCCAATCACCCTCTCAGCAGAGCGAATGATGCGCTGCAGTCTGCCCTTGTCCTTGGCTGTGGCTGCAGCGTACAGACTGTGATGGAGGAGCAAAGGATGGCCTCAATGATGGCTGTGTAGAAGTGCACCATCATTGTCTTTGGCAGGTTGAATTTCTTCAGCTGCCTCAGGAAGTACATCCTCTGCTGAGCCTTCTTGGTGATGGAGCTGATGTTAAGCTCCCACTTGAGGTCCTGGGTTATGGTGGAGCCCAGGAAGCGGAAGGACTCCACTGCATCAATGGGGGAGTCACACAGGGTGATAGGGGCTGGTGGGGCTGCATTCTTCCGGAAATCCACAACCATCTCCACTGTCTTTAGAGCGTTGTGCTCTAAGTTGTTCAGACCACACCAGGTCAGCAGATGGGGAGACAGAGTCTGGGCCGGCTGCTTTGCGGGGATTCTGTTTTTTAAAAAGCCTGTTGACGTGACCGGGTCGATCGACTGCAGGGACCTCTGAGCGACGGGGCAACCAATCGCCCCGAGGCAGCAGAGCGAAGTGCTCGGGCGGGGGTGTAGGGCTGGACCATGGCCTGGAGATAGGAAGGAGCTGTTCCTTTCACTGCCCTGTAGGCTAGCACCAGAGTCTTAAACTGGATGCAGGCTCTTACAGGGAGCCAGTGAAGTGAACGGAGAAGGGAAGTTGTGTGGGAGAACTTGGGGTGATTGAACAATGGTTTGATTAATGGTGATTGATTAATGGTGGGTGCGTCACATACACGTGATGACTGTTGGTGTCAGACGCCAAGACATGACCAAGCTGCTTTATTTGACATAGTAAGAGTGAGAACAGGTTGGATTATCGGTCACTTACATTTTTTTCTTGAAATAGCATGACTTAATTCTCATGAAAATGCAACTTCATTCTCGTAATATTACAACTTTGAACATGAGCAGAAATCTTGCTGAAACACAAATGAGCAGTTCAAGTCCATTGCTTTAGGAATAGATTGAATGAATGTATTGAGGTGAAGAGGTGCACATTTAAGGAGGTTGGAGACACAAAAGAGGAGGGAAGAGTAAATCATGCAGAGATAACATTAATTGAAAATAGTTGATCTAGGTTATAGGAAATATTTGAATGCCTGAGAGTCTTACTGCATTGTGTCCTTTGAATAAATAAATGTATAATAGTTTACAATACAAAATGGAGCAATTCACCAGAATGCAGGTGTTTGACCCTTAAAATGTCTCAACTCCAACTACAGTTATTTCAATCAGCTATTAATCTCTATAAACACATCTCTGTAGGCAATGGAACCAGATTTGGGCATAGAAAGCGTTCTGGTTTCCGTTTGTAGTAAGAGTTGTGACCAATCATGATTAAGCAGGCTTTGGTAGAATGCAGGGAAAGTGTTGGTGTGGAGAACACAAGAGACGCTGTTTTCTAGGATTGTACCGCTTTCTTGAGAGCTCTTAACACTATCCGGCCTAAAAACTCTTCCAATAAACCAGCTGGCTGTTTACTCAACCGTCATACAAATTTAGTTTTTTGTACTTTCACAGCTACAGGTTTTGATGAGCGGATGTGTGAACACTCAACACTGAAAATATGACACGAAGCAGGTTTTCGTTAGAAATCTGCAGGTGTAGAAGAAACATGTTATTGATGTTAAGTCTATTGCTTTGGATGATTTGTTTTTGAGGAGGGGTAAGAGTTTAGAATAAAGCATACAAACCCATTCAAAGTTGCTAGTCTTGGAGTTTTATAGGATTTTGTTAAATCTATAAATGGAATATTGGATCTACTTATTGAATTCGATTTATTTCAATCCTCGATCAAATCTCTCTATAGTTCAGCTTTTGTTGAACCATTTTAGGTGTGTGTGGGACACATTTGTTTTTGATAAAGTACTCCCTCACTGTGACGCAACTTGTTTGGTTTTAAATGACGAAGAAAACCGAATGTATAAGTGATGGGGAACATTTACATAAGTCTTCAAAGATTTGAATAGTGTTTATGGTTTTGAAACGTAAAGAAATAGTCATTCAATATTTCACGTTTAATTTGCAAGATATGCTGTGACATCATTCACTTTATATATTCGATCTGTGAAATATTCGAAGGCACATCAAATGTTTATTGAACATAACAAGCGCTTTCCATTTGGTTTCAGTGTCAGGCTAGAGGATAGATTCAGTGCTTCTGCCTGACAATACTTCACTGTTGATTCCATCTCTTTCTGCTGTCGGGGTAATTAAAAGCTACTTGAGAACAGAGAGCTAGATGCTCTATATCTGAGTCTCCACACTGAGCTCTGAATGAATCACTCTCAATTAATTCTGGATCAGATGCTTAATTGCAGAAAACACAAGTAATCATTACCTCCATATTATGTAAATCAATCACTGTTTTGGTATCCCCTCAAGTACAGTACAGCATTATCCTACCTAAGGGATGGAAGGAGTGAGCAACTTTGAACAGGTTATGAAACATTCTCAGTGTCATACTGAAGCCTCTATATGACCTACATACCATCAGGGCATCACCACAACCAGGACTGAGTGGAACAGACTGCTGGGAAACACTACTACTTTCATCCACAGGGGCCGCCAAAACCACAAAATGAAAGTTCAAAATCCTACTCAAAGCTACAGTCTGTAACTTTAATATAATTACTTTTCTGTCATATTTCTTCAAACTGTCACTTTATCCTGACAGTAGTACATGAGACAGATAATCTGCCTCTTTTTAGTGCTCCTATATGACATTTGTAAGATTCCCGAGCCGAAGAAAAACATCCCGGCAGAGCGGATGAGACTTTAACACAGTGTCACCACTGCGTCACTGTATCACCAAACCTATTTCTCCTCTCAAATGTTTTAGTGTACTGTGTAACTGTAAAATGAGAAAGTTTATCACTTGACCGCCAAGTTGAAAACAGTCAACCAAAACCAAGCAGCGCCCACCAGCTGGAGCAAACATTCATTTGACAGATAAACACTAAAATATGTTTCTGAAATGATTTGAGGAGAGAAATATGCATTGCAGTAACATAATCTTGATTCATATTTGATCAGTGCTGCCTAGTTAGACAGTTTTATCCTAATTCACAGACAGACATTGACAGCTGTGATTGGTTGTTTTTCTTCGGCTGCAGTGGATTCTTACAAATGTCATCAGGAGCACTAAAGGGAGGCAGAGGAACAGAAAACCTGATCTGAATTGTAGTGGAATCTTAAGTATGAAGCTACATGAATAGTAAAGTAAAGTACTCAAGTATTGCCTATATCCCTACTACTAAGAAGCCCCTAAATCAAACCAGTATAGCTACCACAGCAGAATTCATATTGATAGGATATTTACATGAATGTTCACATCATTCATGTAAATAGCATGTCATTGTATTGGTGTTTAAAGGTGTTGATTGGAGTATACAGTCAATTTGGAGGCTGCAGTTTTGTTTCATCACTTATGTCCACAAAGTCATGAAGAAGCGGCGGTGCGCCCTGTCCGTATCTCACAGCCCTGCCTGCCCGTGGTAAATGGTTTCTGTGTGAGTGGGACTGATTCCAAAGGCCCTCGGTCAAGACTGTGGTGGAGATGAAATGGATAAAGACTATGAATAGAGATCCCATTTCCCCCAAGCAAGAGCATGACACACAGATGCAGGGTGCTAGGAGAAAATCCATAAATGCAAATGGTGTTTTAGATGCGCTGCGATGGCTGCAGGATGCAAGGAACTTCATATTATAGCTCTTCAAGCTCATTGGTTCATGGACAGCTGAGTGGGTGCTGCATTGATTCGTGTCACATGCCTCCATGTTGATTTGCTTATTATAGGGATTTTTTTTGGGGGGGCGGGGTTGTTGTCACATCTTTCTGCTGATGCATTGCCTGCTATTATTCTGCACAACAAGCTAGCAGGAATTTACATACTGTATCATGTGTTTCAATTTTCAACCAGTGGGAAGAAAATATAGCAACTCAAAATTCGATGAATCTTTTCACCGCTGAGGTCTTTTAAGTGATTGAAAATAATTGATCGCAAACAAAAATTATTATTAGATCCAAGATATTCTACAGTTGGACTTTGTTAAACGTAATGACTACATGCTAATTACAACCATTCCATTTTTTGAAGCGTGAGGACGGGGGTTGGTGCGTCTACTCGTCCACGTTATATCATCAGCCAACATCCTTTCTGGCTCCTGAAAGCCTGAATTTCTGCAAATGGCCTCTATAGCGACCTGCACTTTGGTGAAGATACACTGAGACTATGAATAGATAGTTATTTTACCCCCAGTGAGAACATGACACACAGAGACACAGAGCAAGGAGAAAATCCATAAATGCAAATAATGGCTTTATTGTGGTAGCTGCTGAACAAGGGGAGCTTCATATTGAAGTACAATACGCTGACTGGTAATGCACGGTCCAGTAGCTTTCACATTGATTTCTCAAACATACCCTTGTAGAAGTTGATGTTCTTGTTTTAGGCTGTTGTTTATTGTCCTGCTCTGATGACTTCGCCTACACCAAACTTTATGTATAAAAGTCTAATAGTTCATTATTTAATACAACTTCCTCCCATTTGACACCTAGTCCGAAAAAGAAATATATATAAATGAGATAATTCATTATTGAATGATACTAGTGATGAAATGTAAACTGCTTACTCACACTCGAAGAAGAATTTCTACATAAAATATATTAGATATTATATTGATATTAAATCTCTTTAATGTTATCGTCTCATCTCTACTACATTAATAGATCACACCCAGCTGACTCTCTTTATACATGACTATTTCTCTATGGAAAGGGATGCACTGTGTTTTATGTAATGCATCATTTATGCATCACTGACATATGTTTGGTCCTACTTTCAGGACTAGCAGTAAGAGAGTTTCTTAATGAGTTTTTCGCATCCTGAGGAGCCATTTCAGTACTTTGACTGATAGATGGGAGGGTAGGTTTGTCGGTTGGAATCAATCTGTCTATCTACCTATCTGGCCTCGGGAGCGCCTCGGGATGCCCCAGGAGGAGCTGCAAAATGTCGCTGAGGGACGTCTGGACCACCTAGCTTAGCCTGCTGCCGCAACAACTCAGATAAGCAGCAGGAAATGGATGGATGGATCTCAGATTATAAAATATAACTTCAGTTCAAACCCGAGCAAAATAAATATCAGAGAAACCAAAAGAAATATAGTGTAGTAGATCGTGTGTTTCACGGTTCAAAGATGCTGAATGAATAGAGAAGTCCAAAGGTACAGATGGAAATGAGTTTCCCCTTCTGTAGAGCAGATGAGTTAACATGAGGTGTAGTGTTTCAATGTTATCACTGGACTTGCACAATACGTGCAGAATGTGTCGCTCTAGGCCTTTTAGGGCGATGTGATTGGATGGGGCTTTGAATGTCATCCAGCTTTAGTGTCGATCAAATCACTATTTTAAATGCAGATACATTTTGTTTAAGCCAGGTGAGCCAGTGTTTACTTACAGCATAATGCAAATTGCTTACTGGGAAATATCACTATGAGATTTGAGCCCATACATAAATACAACCCGTAAAAATGTTGCTATTTTCAGCAATTAAAATCAAACTGCAACTGTCAAAGAAATAAAACATGTCATCATAATTTCTACTTTTCTGCTGAGAACGTAAACCAGTGACGTCACACTCCTAATTCTTCCTCTTTCTCAGAGTCAGTGTAGGAAGCCCCGTAAATAACTACGGTTACCTACAAACCGGACGGTAACCTCCGGGTCTGAAGAGTGAAGCCAATGCTGAAGTTTCTTCAACCAACATTCTCTCTAGTGACCACCAGGGGGCGACTCCTCTGGTTGTATAGAAGTCTATGAGAAAATGACTCTACTTCTCTCTTGATTTATTACCTCAGTAAACATTGTAAACATGAGTTTATGATCTCAATCTCTAGTTTCAAGTCTTCTTCAATACAGCATGATGTTCATTTAGTGAATTATGGTCCATTTAGAGTCAAACTGACCATAAAGCAGGGTATGCTTTAGGGCGGGGCTACACGGTGATTGACAGGTCTCTACCACAGCGTTGTCCGGTCTGGGAGTCGTCTTACAAAGTTAAATATTTCCCTATTTCAGTGTTTTCACATCATGGAAGTGAATTGTAAGATTTTGGTCGTATTCAGTGTTTGGCTGTACTAAAATCCACCATCTCACATCACTTCAAGATGGCGATTGGCCAACCAACAAGTGACATCACAATGACAGCGTCCTTTTCTTCTATAAAGGTCCATGGCTCAAACCAACTTCATCATGAAAAAACAAGCACACAACTGGTGAGGATGTAAGACATGATTAGATCGTGTCATAAACAATTATGCAAGAGTTTCCCCCTGAACAAGACCAGAGAGGGATGATTACCGCGTGTACTAACTCCGCAATTAAAACAATTCCACAACAAATATTAACTTTAAAAGTACAGTCAGTAGAATCTCTACCAGGTGTGTCTGCAGCGACCGCTGCTGTAATGTTTGATTTAATGAATTCTAAAGTAGCCAAAACCCGTCTAGACCGCAGGCGTTAGCGGGCGTTGTTTTCACATATATGAAGACACTGTCATGGTCCCAGGTGTGTCTGCCTGGGCGTGGCCTTCCTTTCCCCCTCCTGCTGCCAATCAACTCACACACATGGAACTCATTCCCTCATCAAGCTCCCACAGTATATCTACTCAGCTCTCCCTCAACTCCTCGCCAGATCGTTTGTTCTCTCTCCGTGAACGACAGCTACGGCCTCTTGGACTTGTATTTCTTTCCCGTCTGTAACCTTGTGCTTCCCCCCAGCTACAGCCTCTCTGCCCCCCCCCCCCCCCGGAACTCTCCTGGAGAACTGCCTCAACCAGCCACCAGCCCGCAGAGGACGCCAGCCCAGCTCCCACACCTCTCTCTGGCAAATAAAGAAAATTGTGTTTAACTCCAACTCCGAGTCCTTGCTTTTGGGTCCAGCCCCGCACTACCATGACAGACACAGCATAGTACATACATACATACATACATACAGTACATACATACACCATTGTTAGGGTTAGGAGTACAATTTGTAATCTGTAGTGTAAAAAAAAATCTAAACTGAAGCAGATGTTGATCCTTTGCAGCCTATACTGCAGTCAGAAATAATATGAATCATAATTATCAAATAATGACTGCAGAAAGTGGGCTGATTCAGCAGTTTAACAGGTGATGGTGGAATCATATCAGACAGAATCCATTCATATTTAATATCCGTGCAGCCATGCTGTGCATTAATAAGCAGCATTAAAATCTACAGAAACATCATGGCTAACTACTATCCCGACAACATGAACACAAAGTCTCATCACTTGACTCTGATAAACAGACCAGAAAAAACAAGAAACATACACATATCTGTTATTTATTTCAAAAGTTTAAGACAGAAAATCCTGTCATGAGACTTAACTTTGATCAGAATTTCGGTCACTTTAAAGTTACTGTAGAGTTAAATAACTTTCTGCATGAAGCATTAACTGTTCAATAGCCAACAGAAACAGATTAACCCTAAACCCTACCCAAGACATAAATAGTCCAGCATTTAGTTCTACACTTCCATGAATTGTGGAACTCACAAAATATATAAGAAAAAAGAATGCTCCAAATTGATGAGAAAGAACAAAATATCCTAAATTACTATGATTTGAAACACATTATACTACTTTTTCCATAATGCAACTTGATAGTTTATTTAGATAACTCTTTCTGCCTGGCAAATGCCAACAACTTCAAAACCTCAGACCAGCAGTTCATAACACAGGCTCTCAATAAAAAAAGAGCTGAGAGAACTGGTGATGTCATCAGGGTTATTTTATCAGATATGACCCCCCCCCCCCCCCCCGATTATCAGGCTAGCCACAGAAGACTAGCCTGATAATCAGACTTCTTTCATTCAGCCTAACCCTGTGTTCATGTCAGTCGGCTCAGGTGACAACACATCTGTAACCATAATTATTTGTATCCATGAATATTATATGAGAAGAAGACAAAGTGTCAATACAGCCATGCTAGCGGCTGTATTTAGGCACAGCAGTGCTTCGAGCCAAATGCTAATGCTATCTTGCTAATATGCTCACAATGACAGAGTTAACATGCTGATTTAAAGTAGATATATTGTTCACCATCCTAGTTTGTTTAAAAGCAATAAACACTCAGTACAGCCGTGGCTGATGGGAATGTTTGCTATTGAGTGATAAACCAACAACACTGCCATCCATAGATCAATGATAGCATGGCTAAAAATCACTTGACCGGGATTTGAAATGATTCATTTAATACTCAATGTTCACAGATGAACTGTACTTTACCTCTTTTCTTGTCTTCCGACCACTCAAAGCACTTTAACGCTACATGTCATCATTCACCCATTCACACCTATTCACACACTGATGACAGGAGCTACCATGCCAGGTGCCACCTGCCCATCAGGACTCTAACTAACCATTCATGCCCAGCATAAATGGTAGCATGGTAGCAATTTGGGGTTACGTGCCCTACCCAAGGACACATTGACATGAACTATCGGAGCAGGGGATCGAACCGTCGATCCCCTGATTGAAGGACAATCCTGCTCTACCACTGAGCCACAGTTGCCCCTCATTGAGCACTTGACATGTCCTTGTTCTGACACTGAACGACAAATCTTTGGTTCATTCAAAAAATCTGTTCCCTCTTTTATTTGAATTTCTTTATGTTTTTCTTTGTTTTCAACCTTTATACATTTGGTATTTGTGTTTTCATGTGGTGCCTGTGTGAACCTTTTACGCTGCCATCTTGGCCAGGACCCCCTTATAAATGAGATTCAACATCTCAGTGACATTATTCTGGCTAAATGAAGGTTAAACTAGGCAGGCCTAATTGCTGTGTTGGTGCTGTTGTGTTGAGAAGGACATGGTTTGGATGTTGCTGGGTTGGAGAACACCAAACTGGGAATTGTGCAACTCTGCAATAAAACAACTATCCAAAACCTCAAACCAAACAAAACCTCCATCACATTCCTCCAATTCTTGGGACAAATTAAGCAAAGAAACTGATGTCAAGAGGGCGTCAGGTGGCCCATGCAGAAAGCCAAACTACTGTATGTGTCTCCTCGGCCGTTAGCTTGTTCCCACTCAGCTCAGAGCAGGACTGCAACAACTTGCTTTCTGCAAGGTTAAAAAGTTGTGGCTGAGTTACTGCTTGTCTTCCATATTAATTACATAAACAGAAAGGTATGAGAGGCAGAGATGGGTACTGATAGTCCCTGAAGTGGCACAGATCGATCAATATTGATCAACAATACCTTGATGTATGGAAACATCTCACGCCGGAGACCTTGGGTAGCTTGAGTGATGACTGCATCCAGAAATGGTTCTAAAACAATTCCCCCAAAATAGATAGGACGGAATTGAGATCTGAAGGCGAGCAGACACACACACACACACACACACACACACACTTGGTCCCTCATTGTTTTCCCCTCTTTCTTTCTGACTTCCTCTCATGCAAACACTACTTTGTCTCACTACCATAAAGACACGCTGTTGTGTCCTTTTCTCACACGTTGGTGTCATGAATATGAAATGAAATCCATATGGTTCTGTCAATAACACCGCTCCGCAACCATTATAAGCGGCTACACCTCGGGTAATACATAGGCTAATGAATAGTGCAAGCAGGCAAAACGAAACATTACTTCATAGCCAAAATGAATAAACATGAGTGAGAGCGCACGGAAACGAAATGTTTACTCATAAAAATCCTGTTTCGCTTTAAACACATTTTGGATTTCCACACTGACACTTCAATTTAACTGGGTGGCTTTTATTTAAATCGAATCAGAGGAGAGGAGGAAAAAATGGAAGGAAAAGTGTTTGAGAGTAAACACACACACACACACACACACCTATTTCTATACACTCTCACATGACCACACACACATTCAGGGACAGAGGGGAGTTAACAGCAGGAGCAGGCAGGTCTCTCTCTCTCTGGATGCCTCAGGCTGTTTCAGGAGGCTATTTCAGGTCTCCTGTCTTCTTCCCGTGTCTCTCCTCTCCATATATCCACACGACTGAAGCTGAGGGAGGGCACAGGAGTATTTTTAAACGCTGTGTCTCAACAACACAGATGTACC
The DNA here is from genome assembly GCF_050575085.1 of Anarhichas minor. Classification (NCBI taxonomy): domain Eukaryota; kingdom Metazoa; phylum Chordata; class Actinopteri; order Perciformes; family Anarhichadidae; genus Anarhichas; species Anarhichas minor. The sequence goes on from NW_027466582.1 coordinate 20,348,170, forward strand.
TCTGTTCATTGCGAGGTGGCAAAAGGGCCCGTTAAGCTTCAACATTTAGCTGCACAAATAACACAAACATTTGCCCGGCTCTGACACTGACACCGGATCAGGAGAGCTTTGTCAGGGTTCTTTGCATGGCCCCGTAGGTATACGTGTACCGCTCTACAGAGAATGCATCAGTCCTTAAGAGTTTATGGGATGAGCAAAGAAAAGGTGTCTTCAGGGCTAGTATTTCATCTTAAAATCTTCATAAAGCATAAGGCAAACAGCTCAAGCTGTTTAAGACAATTCAACTTGTTTTGAATGCAAATGAGCATTGTGCAAGAATTCACTTCTACCTTACCTTGATGTCATCTTTCAATGACCTCACCCAAAGCTTCTGTTGTTGTTTTCTTTCTTAATTATGAGTCTACAACAAATATTTGGTGTGTTATTTTACTGTGCAATTGCAACAATCTTTTTTTTAAATAAGCAGCTTAAATATGTACAAGAGAGATATTCACAGCCAGGGGTAACCCTAACCCCAGTCCATGAGGAGAACAGCTCCGGCTTTCAACTTTAAACTGTTGCAGATGTAACAGTTAATGTTGCCTAAGAGGTTACTCATGGCTGGCTGATAAAGTAAGATATGTTTACATGATCTCACATTTAGCAGCGTGAGCTACGTAGTGAGAAACAAGACTTATATTACATATTTACATAACAGTATTGGCATCATTTGATTCATATTAACTGTCAGAGTATCTACAGACTGATTTAGCTTTTGGAAAATAGCTTAATATTCATGATGTATAGGGCCAATATGTCTAAATGTAGGTGTGGTTTCATCACTTGATGATATCAGATAATATTTCGGTTTGTTCTAGATTTGAGTAAAACAGAAACGATCGAAGAGCCGAAAAAAGACAAAAGCGTTGGTTTCTGAATCGTCTCAATGAACTACTGAGACAGAAAGAGGAGAAGCACTACATCATATCATATTGATATTAGAATCATTCTCAACATTGTAAGAGTTCAATTCTCTCAACAACATTATAAAACTGTTTTTCTGTCTTTTCCTGTCCCCAACTACCTGGTCCTGTGGACGGAGAGCGATGACAAGACTGGTCTTACTGCTCCCTCCCTGTTTAAAAAGACACATTGTATATACGTATATATATATTAGTGCTGGGCAACGATTACAAATTTTAATCGCGATTAATCGCATGGATTTTTTGCGATTAATCGCATTGTTATGGCAAAGTTCAATAATGAATTCAAAAGTAGTGTATTGCGCACTTTTATTTTAAAAGTACTGCTATATGAACAAAAGTGCAATAACATTTGGTTTGCAAACACTTTAAACACATCAGGTTCTTGTTAGCAGCAGTATTCCCTTTACACAGTAGCAGTTCTATCTCTTCACTATCTGTGCTCAGTGTGTGACTGTATGTGAAACGTTCCACTGCTGTGCAACAGGAATAACATGTTTCAGCACGTTTCATCAAGATGTCTGTCTTCTGTCTTCATGACAGTCAGAGCATGTGAATGCAGCTCTACTGTTCATCAATATAATGCTGTAACTCCGAGGTGATGACGGTTACCCAGCGATCAAAGAATAAAGACACTTTACCCGCAATTTAGGTGTATTTTCCCTTTAACTCACGAGATGCAGCATGTTTTATACTTAATGTGAATATAATTCATACTTTGTTGGCATCTTATTCTGAAAACCGGATGTTCGTCTGAAGAAACCGGATGTTGTCTCACATTAACCTTTCCGCTAACTTTCAAAGTCCTTCGCTCGCTCCCGATCTGTGCCGTTTAAATGCGTTTACCGTGAATTTCAGCATATCGGTGCACTAAAGTGTGAGTGTCTGCTGACTTTACCGCAGCGATGTCCAGTAGTCTCCATTCCTCCACCGCTGCCAGTGAGCAACGGACTTTCAAAATAAAAAAAAATAAAAGAATGCGTTAACCGCGCAATAAAATAATTGTCGGCGTTAATTAATGAATGCGTTAACGCGATAATAACGCGTTAACTTGCTCAGCACTAATATATATATATATATATATATCTAAGGATAGAGCTTAGACAAACCTATGATCTGTTTGCTCAATGAATTTGAGCAAATTCTTCAATAAAAAAGAAACCGGATGTATTACTTTTCATAACTGTGATCACATGACTTGAATGATGCCATAAAGTCAGCAGGAAACTTGCTGCAGTGTGTTTAGGAAGTTAACAACGAGATGAATAGATTATCAACAATGAAGGAAGTGGTGTTTTAATACAGGGTTTCTATATTAAACGACGGCAATATGCCTGCAGTTATAGACTATTTTCATTATCACTTTTAAATATAATGTACAGTTATCAGATCCAGTACAGACAAGTTATGTGTACATGAGTTATGCACCTTCAGAACTGAAATTAAATGGACAATTGAATCTGATATGTAAGGAATTACTTATTTCTTTCATTATTAATAATAAAATAATAAATATTCTGCAAAAAATAGATTAAAAGCAATATAACCCCATGTTCAAAGCCCCATGTTAGACATGTTGCAGTACCTTCTGGGACGCCCCTATGGTAGATAAAACATGATAAAGTACCTGCTACGACGGCTCAATGTGCAAGAAGAGTGTGTCCTCATGCTTCTGTGAGTAAATGCCCTCCTGGTAGATTGATTGTTGGTGTTTGATAGTGCCCCGGCGCATGCAGCTGCTGCTCTTTTTATACTTCTTCTGGTCCATTTATTCCCTTGGTCCGGACCACATGACCCCAACTACAGGTGTGAATTCACCCTGAGACTCTGCACTGCCTTAAAGACATATGGAGTGACCGTCCCCATATGTGTGTTCTATTGGTTTATCTACTTATAGTCATATTTACATTTCAATATTGATTTGACTGGATTTTCTGTGAACTAAACTCAATAAATAATTTTCCAAAAAATGAAATGTAGGATACCTTGATTTTATGACATTACCACCAGCATCTTTATGACAAACACTGAGTTACACTGTAGTGGCTTCAGGGGAAGCCAGCATGCATTCAAATGTTCATAATGATGAACTGACTCACGTGGGAGCCCTTCAGGATCAGGAAGATTATGCAGCAATCAGGCTCATATAGTGCTGACATCTGTGTTTTCCAGTGACATTTGACGATGTCATGCTGTACAGAGAGAAATGAAATCTCACACCTCTGGCACATTTTGTTTTTCACTTGCTGTGAGATAATTCGATCAAATGACTCGGCTGGATTGATGCGTTATTGTGAGCAGTGAGAAGATGAGCGACGGAGTGGATTCACGGTCAAGCAGCAATGCATTGGTTGTGGGACTGCCGTCCTGTTTAGACATGTGTTGTATCCAGATATGTCTACATTCGCTTTACAATTTGCGGTCACGGCTTGCATCAGAATACCTTTCAAGTGTCTTCAGAGTGACAAGTTGGAAACTGCAACCACTGCAGAACCAATAATACATGCATACGCTCGGCCATTGCCTGAGGTACAGACTCCACAACCTTGTCCCACTTGTTTGGCAAAGACAAATTAACTGCATCCAAATGTGTCTAGGAGAATACGCAAACTACACAAGTTGACTAGGCAGTCCTTCCCTGTGGCCTGGGACACTTTTATTTAGATCGTATCCCCATTTATGTCTCCTGCTTGAAGAGCTGCAGTTTGTCGTACTGTTTTCAGCTGAGGATGTGTTAAAGGTTAGGCAACTAAAACATGTGGTCAAGGTTAGGGAGAGATCTCGGTTACAGTACATAAGGTGCATTTAATAGCAGGTTACAGCCTCACAGCACGGCTTTCTTCTGAATTGGCTCTGAACTTTGGCAAACAAAAGCTTCAGGTAATAAAAAGGGAGGATGTGACCTGACACGACCTGATGATGGCGCTAGTTTAAAATGTTACGATAACCGAAGTAATAACAATTCATCTTCAGGGTTTCATGGATATATTTTACAGATGTGACAAAGGGCCAGTGAATTCTGAACCACATATGTCAACCTCATGGTGGCGCTAGAGGAATAGCCAAAAACCACGAGGATTAATCATGTCTTTACAGTGACAATCCATCCTATAATTGACTTATTCCAGTCTGGACCAAAGTGGTGGACCAACTGGCATTTATTGATTCTTAGAGGAGCAGTTCGTAGCATTTTGAGGGATCTATTGACAAAAGTTGAATATAATATTAATAAGTATGTTTTCTTTTGTGTATAATCACCTAAAAATAAGAATGGTTGTGTTTTCGTTACCTTAGAATGAGCGGTTTATCTCTACATACGGAGCGTGTCCTCTAACGTAGCCCTGTAGAGGGACATTCACTATTTCACATTGGCCATCGCAGTTCTTCAACACGCTTGGCCCGCTGGAGGTTTCAGTTTGTTGCAATCTGTAACTTCACCGCTAGATTGCCAAACCCTACACACTGGCCCTTTAAATCCGGTTTTTAGCTGTTTCTAATATCCAAAATAAATAATAGATAATAATAGATAAAAACATCCCAGGATAAAGAAAAATATTAGAATATTCAAAAATAATGAGCCCTATGTGCCAAATACATCTTGAAAATCAGGTGCCAATGCATCATTAGTACATTTGGGTATGATCACATGATGTCAACGTGTGATTAGATTAGTGGAGACAGATTGAAGTGCTAAATGTGACCAGAGCCTGATGTTTGTCTGTTTTCACACGGTCGCGCTTGGTTCCCTGTAACCTCCCTCATAGGTGCAGAAGTTATCAGTCAGCACTCCCCATGGGTAATATCAGCTCTCACTAAAACATACGTCAGGCAGCAACGCCTGCAGCTGATGGGGGGGGGGGGACACACAGCTGCTTGATGGAACTCTGCCATTTCTTTACATTTCCCCACAGGCTCGGTGACAAGCTGACCAGAGAAGAGGAGAACAGGACGTATTGATCAGTAGCTAAGAGTAGAACAGAGCCACTCAGAGTATCAAACCCAGAAGGGGAGGACAGAAGAATTGGCACCTCTCGCCTGCGAGTGTGAAGGACTCCAGTGGGGTCTTTTGTCTCGGTCTGACAGGGCCCCTGGGCGCCTCATTACAGTCATACATGCCTGTTTTTGGTGTTTCACTGGACACTTCTGTCTTTGCTACAGCTGTTGAACCAAATAAACTGTTGACTTGTTTGATGGAGATATTTGAGTAAAAGTTAAACACTCACAACATCACAACGCAGACCTTCCTCTGTCTGTCTGTCTGTCTAATCTGCTGTTTTTTTCTTGTTGGCTGGGAACAAAGGGAACCACGTACACGTTTGAAAGGTAATCAGGATTTCTGTACTGATTGTAGCTGTGGAGAGAAAAACTCGTTCCATTTCATTTTCAAAGCGCCGGCTCTACAGTAGGCTACCTTGATTCAGTAATTGTTACCCTCGGAGAGCTGCCGAGGGGTTTGATGGTGTGCCAGATTAGCTGTGTGTGGTTTGTGTCTCACTCGGGCCCACCTTGTAGCCGGTCTCTCGCTCAGGCCTACGCTGGCACCGGCCCCTACCATCTGTCAGAAACCCGGGTTTTAAACCGCTCCCCCTTCTCCCATGTATGAAAAACAATCCATTCCAGCAAACAGAAATGTGAAGAGACCAAAGCAGACATTCTGGAGTTAGCATCACTACATCCACACACCGTGATGTTGTTATCTTGGAGAATCTCTTGGAAAACATTAAATATACATAATAAGTTAAAAATACATTTAAAAAAATCACTCAACAGAAACATATCTTTACAGAAACAGTCTCCTTCCACAGAACAGCCTGTGAATATTTTGTATTGGGACTATTTCTTTGTTAGTAACAAGGGCAGACTGGCCATTAGGAGAACCAGAAAGCGAGCTGTCCTTCCAGGGCCAATTTATGTTCACTTACCTGTCTGGGTCTGCTAACTCTGCTATCTGTGGAAGTATCTTTAAAACCTACATCACAACTAAACCAGCTAGCAGTTGACTTCTGCCAACCCATTTCTACACGGCTCAGAAGCTCAAGGAAACAAATACAATCCCCAGAAATAGAATTATTAGAGGTTATTTTGCTTCGTCTTTTGTGATCTGGTTTCATGAGTAATGCTAATGTGCTAATGGACCCAAGGACTCAAAGTATTTAGTCCGTATGAATAGTTCAGACCTTACAGAGCCGTGTTACAGATCGGATCAATGAAGGAAGATGAATGAATAATGTTACTGCTGTATTGTCCAGTTTGATTCATAATCTAACGCTGATACTTATAGTTAGTATCTAGAGTGGACCATTACAAAATATATTTATATATCCTTGTACAACGTAATACAATAAAATGGACCTAAAATAAATCTGTTACTTATAAATGTTTCATTTCTGCTGAAAGCACTACTAGTAGTTGATTGTGTTGTTGACTTGTTCAAATGGTCTTTTTGGTTGTAGCCTGTCTGTTTGATATGAAAAGGACTTTTTCATTTTCTGTCCACCTCACAACTTCACAAACTAGAGTTATAAAGTCACCATCAAGTGACTGATGAATAGTCTGAATCTTACTACGATGTTACTGCTTTGAAAATGTTACTCAAGTATATAAAGGAAAATGTACTAAAGCATTAAAAGTAAAAGTACTGAATGCATAAAATGTCTTATTTATTCTATAATTACGTTATTATTACATGGATATAGAGCATGGAGCTCATTTTGAACCATTTTGTAAAGGTCTTTGCATTATGGATTAATCTGCTGATGTTTTTCGTCATTAATCGATGGATTGTTTGATTTATAAAGATGTTGATAATGCCATCACAATTACACAGAGCCCAAAGGGACACCTTCACAACCAGCAGTCCAAACTTCAAACTTGTTAAAAATAGAGTAAAAAAAATATTAGATAAATTAAAAGGAAAAGCAGCAAATCCTCACACGTGTGACGCTGGAGCCATGAAACGTTTTAACAAAAATGACTTTAACTATAAAAACAGTTGCAATAGTTGCAGTTGCTCCGCTAGTCCATGTCGATGTGTTAACCCCTAATTACTCCAGTATAGGCGTCGGTTTATGAATGTTAGTTAGTCCTGATGGGCAGGTGGTACCTTGCATGGTAGCTCCTGTCATCAGTGTATGAATGGGTGTGAATGGGTGAATGATGACATGTAGTGTTAAAGCGCTTCGTTTGCACTTAGGTTAATGTTAATGTACATTACATTCCACCTCTGGATCCGACCCAAATGGTACTTTAATGTATCATCTTTATAGAGCATCTTACGGCAGCTTTACAAATTATTATGTAGTTCATTCAAGACATCAAATCTCTGTTTACTTCTTTATTTTTCCGCCTAGCCAGGACATGGCCCCACCTTGAGCCACAAAAAGAAAAAAAAATTATAATAATAAATTATACAAATTGTCAATATTTGTGTTTTTGAACTATGGAATATACCCAGTAATATGTGTAAAATATGATATCTGCGCAAAATATATGCTCGTCCTCTCCGCCTGTCTGCACGTCTCAGCAGCGCTGGGGCCATCGACAATTGGCCCAAAAGAGAACTTTTTGGAACTATGAAGCAGTTTAACCAATTGCTGATTAAAGATATAAATGAGTGACATACAATTTAGCCAATCAGCGTCCTCAAATAGATTCTGCAGGCCAAAGGAGCTGATCCCAGATCAGCCTGACCCCACAATCAGACAGCAGACTAGCAGGAAAGGGAAGCAGTACATGCGAAGCTTCTCTACTAGCTGTACACAGACAGGTTTGGCTAGCTGGATGACGTCATGCTAATAACTTATTTAGCTTTTTAAAACAACGGGGACAGATCCAGCATGGACAGTTAGGGAGTGAGGGATGAGGAGGTAAGGAAACATGAGAGCACCAGGGTAGGGAGTGAGGGATGAGAAGGTAAGGAAACATGAGAACACCAGGGTAGGGAGTGAGGGATGAGGAGGTAAGGAAACATGAGAACACCAGGACACACATGGAGAACTCTGTCAAGCTACATATTAGGCAAAGTGAACATCTTCTCTTCTACATAGTTGTCCTCAGTCTCATCTGCTTAACTTGGTCATGGAGGCATCAACATTTAACTGAGATGGTAAATTAACAGTGAAAACTCATCATAGCTTATATCTATATATGTCTATATATGTATGTGTGTATTATATACTGAATACTATTATATGATATATATATATTATACTGAACTGCCTGTGAGGGTGACAACAATAAGATGTCCTCACGTGTTTATCAAAGTGTTATTTACTGCTTTTTTCGTGTTGGAATAAATGTTAAATATTTAACTGCAAAGTAGTAATACGTCTTTGATACCTTAATTTTTTTGCATTAAATCATATTGGGATGTTTGCTGAAATTGATTGGATGGCCCTACCTAGAACATGTTCCACCAGCTGCCACTGTGTATGAATGTCAATTAAGTTCTAAAATCCAGTTCACATAATACCAGATGTATCCACCATCGATCCATTGTCCACATCAGACACAATACAGATGAAATACTGACTTTTTAAAAAAGTGACATAAAGACATCAGTAGTGGGAAGCCTGTCATTTCTAATCACGCGTTGCAGGAGGGTCAAAACATGTGACCTTACAAGCTGCAGTTGGCAGACTACGAGCACGCTCGAGAGACAACAGACAGTCTGGACCCAAAGCTCTCCAGTAAAGAGCAAAAGTGTCAATAATACCCCCGCCACACACACACACACACATCCATAGATGCTCAACCTCATGCCCCCATCTCTTACACTACACAAAAAGAGCACCTTTCAAAGGAGCCACACTTGCTTGTCAAAGCCATGGTTTGAAACCGCCTGATCACTGGTGCAGATGGATGGTCATAGACAACCAGTAACCCTGGAGAGAGAGAAAGAAAGCAGAGGAGTGAAGCGAGGAGCAAGACAGAGATGGGTGAGAGAGTGTCATTCTGATGTACATGCTGCAGATCTGCCCCTCAGAGGAATACATGACATCAGTGCGACATCAAACAAGGCCTGGTTTTCATTTGTCATTTGCACACGCTATTTCAGCCGCTATAACAGCTCCTAATTATGTGCATCCAAGAGCAGAGTATCATTTATAATTCCACCTTTATTCTGCTATGTCAAAAGGATACTCCGTGGAAGGCAGAGGATGCAAATGGCGTAGCTTCCTCCCACCAGAGCCCTTTGAATACGTTGTTGTGCAACCAATTATAAAGTAGATCAATGCAGGAGAAGGCCACCTGCTGGAGTTGCATAACCTTCCTCGATTGGCTTGAAAAGTATCATCCCCCAATTAGCCATGACCTAGCACAGTAGCTAATGTACACTCAGCACGATCTCCAGGAAAAAATGTTGGTTT